>NW_022980696.1:0-14225 GCF_902652985.1 Pecten maximus
TTTAAAAAAAAAAACCACTGATCATCGACAGCTCCTGATTATCATTGAGGTAGTCACCAACCTTACTGTCACCAACTACAACAAGGATAATTCGCCTCAAAATAGTCCTGGCTGTTCAAGGGGCGATAAACCAAGCAAACAAACAATGAAGCTGACATGGCGTGGACATAGCCTTCTACCTATGCTACTTATTCTCACCTGTAATACATGGACTGTCACTGCTGTTTTTCTAGTCGCTCAATACCACCCCCCACAACCCCACCCCCCATTATTAAAGTTTTCTTTCTCAACAAAGTACAATTGTTTCTAAAAATTGAACATTAACTGTCTGTAATATTATTTTTATTTTCTAGGATAAAACTACTTATGACAGTAATGCTGGTATGGTGTGGCCAAACACCTCATGCTGTATGTGAGCAGACTTTGGAAGCAGATATCAAATTCTTTGATATAAGAATTCCCATGCTTGAAGTTCCGACCAAGAAAACTCATTATGTGTGTCAGAAGTTCAAAGTAGGTAAAGTACATGTTTATAGTTAGCATTCATCAAACAATTTCTTCATGAGAATACAGAGAAACATTGTAAAATGTTTTTTTAATTCGTATTTCCAGCTCAACATCAATATTTCGTAATAATCACGCAATTTTAAGACAATGCTTGAAAAATAAAGCGATTTAATCGAATTTGATGTTTTATGTGATATAACCCTAGTATTTACGACATGCTTTACCAGAGCACGTGTATTTTTACTCTTAATTTCAATATCACATGATACCATTTGTCGTACTTGATTTGGGTGGCGGCGTCATCACTCCATTCGTGATGTCTTTGGCGGTATCTGTTGCCGCACCTTCACTCAAAAATCTTTTACGAGGCTTAGAAATACTTTTTTTCTTCAATTCATGTAATAAATCCGGCAACCTTATCAAGGTTAGCCCTATGTGCCAATTGTCTATTTTGAGTAAACAAAGCTTCACTGCATATTAAGGGACTTCACAATGCCAAGGGAGATCAGGAAAAATAATTTAACAGGACAAAAATAATATATGATTTATACGTACGTAATTACACATTAAAGAAAATGCAGTTTTATGTAATCAAACGACATACGATATGAATGGTATATGCATATACATTGACAAAATTTCTATGTAATACGAATATTCCCGTTTTCCTCTCTAGGTACCCGATACCGACACGTTCCACGCTGTAGCGTTCGAGCCCCTGATCTCTAACCTTGACGTCATGCATCACATGCTTTTGTTTGGCTGTGCCTATGACGTACAGGACATGGTAGGAGTCTCATGTTATAACTTAGATAATTCCGTAACCTACAAAGTATCATCACGTCCGGTTAATCAATTACATGTTTACCATACATTTTGTATATCTGAGAGTGAAACATCATCAGACGGATCTCACCGTCCTTTTTAAATCTAATCCTTGTTGACGAGTTCTGGAAGGACGAAAACATTTGATTTGTTATCAAGCATAGGTTGTATTTTCAAAATGAAATTAGAATTTTCATGTGCTTCAATGTCACACCTTAACATTGTTTAAATAATCTATATAAATCATTAAGACAAACGTAATAACGTTTTGGAGGATTGACAGTGGAATATGTTGTTTTGAGACATTTTATTCAGTTTTAAATCAAATATTTACATTTAAAAAATACAACAAAAACATTTCTAACTTTCAATCTTGGACCAGTTGTTCCAAAGGTGATGAGGTTAATAACAGTTTAACAACAATTTTAAAATCACGATAAAATCATTTTTGCTGGAAAATTAACTCGACACAATGTTATATGAAACTATAACACTCATCATTCTCTTCCTACCTGTCTATATTAAGGAATATACATAGATTTTGAAGTAAAGGAAAAATGAAATTTTCACAAATCAGCCTCTGAACAACTGGGCCCTGAAATATATTGTTTTGTTAACAGCAACTGTTAAAGCTATAAATACCATTTTCTCAGTAGACTGTACATGTGTATTCTAGTAAGAGTACATGGTCTACAAAAACATGCCATTTAAAACTATTAATTTTTTTTAAATCTTTTTTTTTGTCCTTTTTGTTTTTTGTTTACATCATGATAACACCCAGGTATGTACTCCTATTTTACAAGAACTTTTACAAGACACAAATCGTATCACAGCTATTACTTAGAATATGTAATCTAATTAGATAGATTTGCATTAAGGCTCTTCTTTGGGTCAAACTCCTATGTTGATACCATTGTGTTTGAGGACCCTCACGAGTGTTCGGGCGCCGATGCCCAGTGTTCGTCGTGGCTGGCCCAGTGGACAATGGGAGTCGACGGTAAGATATACACACCACACAATGCAGGAGTCCGGTTTGGCAAAGACAGTTATGGCTACATGTCCCTACAGATTCACTGGAACAACGAAATGTCTGCTGCAAACCTTACAGGTAAATACGACTTCTGAGATTGCTAACGAAAAATACTTATAATATTAGTAATTGAAAGACGAACGTAGGTAGATGAAGGTTATAACACTTTATGGTCGCAACTGTAGGCTCGCTGATTTCATCTACATCTAGATTTAGATGCCGGTTAAACAAAAGACGCTTTACACCCCGGAACATTTAATCCTAATCCCCTGGTACTTTTAAAGTTTTCCCTGAAAATCTTCATTTTGCCAATGTATTATTGAATGAAAGAAGCACAGAAGAGGACAAAAAGACCTAGTGTTGTAGAAGAAACTATTTGACACCAAATCAAAGCGTGACTTTCCCGCAGAAAGGTGACAATTCAAACAGAGCAATTTAAGAAAATAGTCTTCTCTTTTAAACCTATAGAATTTGAAAACTTGAGATAACTATAGATTCATTTGTTCACAGATAATAGTGGAATGAGGGTCTACTACACCAACAGACTACGTCAGTATGACGTAGGGAATGTTCAGATTGGACAACAAGACCTTGACATTCCACCCCACACAATTCATAACGAGTCTGGCGGCTGTAGTGGCACATGTACGGCCGCCATGCTGCCGCATCCAGTGTACCTCACCAGGACCTATATCCACATGCATTACTTGGGTACTATAACGAAACAATATTGAATACCATAACGTAAATACAAGATGTCGTGTTATCAAAGGAGGACGCTAGGTTCGAAAACCGTTATGCAATAATACATTCAGAATTCTATATTTGACTAACAAACTCGATATCTCGAACTTGAAAAATAGAAGGCCCTGTTTAACTCGAAGTAAATACATATATTCGGTTCCGACGGTAAAAATTCTATGTAAAATATACAAAAATACCTTGAATAATCTGGGTATCTCGAAGTTTGTTTTCATGGTACCAATGGCTTCGAGATACAGAAGTTCTTCAAGGACGGCGGATTGCAGTAGAGAAAAAGTTACTACAGCTGCTGATTTAAAATCTCTTTGTGTAGGTATCCATGGTCTCCTGGAGGTATATCGGAATGGCAGGTTCCTAAAGAGGGTAGCTTATGACGCGGAATACGACTACAAAAACTCACCAATCCATGTGCATGACCCACCCATCGAAATAAGACCAGGTACGACATTGTATCACGTCTACCAGAGCCTGTCAAAGTTTGATAAGGATGTAGTTTGAATATTGTTCCAACAATTAACACTAGGTGTTATCAAGCTACAATATGTTTTTTTCTTCATAATTTATTCACAAATACAATTTGTACGTATACTGGCTTTTCTTTGCATGAACTGTATTCGAATACAAAATGACCTATGCTATCTGTGGTGCATAAAAGTATTTTTAGATGTGAAACTTTAGATAATATGGTATCCATGTGATCACAGTTGCCATGGTGCTATTTTCAACAATGCTGTTTCATTGATTATAGGCAATTGAACAATTTAAGGCCTACAGTAATTACTAGACTATATAGGTATACAGGGCTCCATGTCTGGTGAATTAATTTTCTATAAAGCTAATGTATGCAAACTGAATGACGTTATGAACAGCTTATTACATAATAACTGTTTGGTCCTATTACCCTCGGTTTTTCCCTAGGACTTAAGATGGTTATACCTAGGTTTACCATTAATTTGTTTACCGTTATTATCTATTGTTTTTAATTTGTTTACCAATAGGTGATGAACTCCGCCTTACCTGTACATTCGACTCGTTGACAGGAGCCAGGAAGAGAAATCATTCATTATATTTCGGGGAGGGTTCTGATGTAAGAGCCAAGCTTAGTTTTTTATCATTATACTTCCAACCTCATGCCAAGTTTTCATATTTGTACATTAATATCAATATCCCAACTCCCACATTGAGAACGTGACATTACCAGGATAAAATCCTGATTAGGTGGTAGATTTCTTAGAAAAGGAGTGGCTGTGCCCTGCTAACTCTCCGCCTGTAGAAAGTCACAAAACGACAATTGCTGCATGAAAGGTGTTTAACAAAGAATTAAAGAGCAAATGGTACAGTATGCTTACTTTTATATTAGGTATAGACTACATCACAGGTTTAAAGGAATTTCCTAATTAGTCGCCTCACATCATCATATAGTGGGAAACGGCAGGTTGTTTGATTATCTACATGTATACATTTTATATGCCTGTGTAGATGAATAGTTTGAGATTGAAGGCTATAGCCGTGTGTGTGTATTACAGGCGGAAATGTGTTATGCCTTCGTGACTTACTTTCCTAATGTTCCAAACTTTGACCAATGTCTGCAGTTTGACGAATACGACATGAATTGCATGGATCAAACAAGTGAGTTAATCTACTTTCTATTTCGTATATAAAAACATTAATAATGTTTTAAATGATGGCTGCCTAAGTTATGTTGTAAGTTCTTAGAAACCAGGTTTTACATGTGAAAGAGAACACACATACGAATTACCTATACAGTTTACTTTTGTTATCTTTCTTATATAAAGCATATAAGGAAAACGGTTTTGGATTTATTGTACACCAAAAACTAACACCTTTTGTTTAATTGCCAAACTATTGTTTATTTCGAGTAATATGTATATTTTCAACATTATTACGTTAAAAATCTCTCTATGGTAACCAGTTGAAATTTGAATCGATTTTCGAAAGAATATTCAGTCAATGTTGTTCACGCTGAGCAATTTTCTTAACGTCCTGAATAAAAGCCATTCTTGAGCATGACTTACAGACTGTTTTTCCACAGCTGCATATAAGCATTGCTTCACATTTCTTAAAATATACTAGTTATTCAAATATGTTTAGGTTCACAGAGAAATATAATACTTTCCATATTCACGCTTCATGGAAACTATAATTTAAGTTAAATTATTTGGATTTTCATATCTTGGATGTTTCAATTTGATAAGCTATTTGGAACAGCCGGATATATTGTATGTTGAATTTTAGGTCGATATAGATGTACAAAGGAATGATTCCAAAAAGAGAATACATATTTATTTTGATTTTCCACTACCGCCATATTGTTGATTCAATTGCACCTTTGGATATTAATCAATTCATTTGCGCGTGATAATGATAAATTAATGTGCGCGTGAAAGTGTTTTTTCTTTCTTTTTAACAAATTTAACAGATTCATATTCAGATATGTTTATCAAAGTGTCATGTTTTGATAAAATATACATAAAATACAAGCATAATTTCATTAAAACATTAAATACATCAACACTCGGGGATATTTGGCTTAGGAGACATTATTACTGTACATATAAAATAATTTATTATGAGAATAAATTTAATAAACATGTGATAAAAGGTTCTGTCTTCGCTAATGCATATAAAATAATGATTTGATTTGACGACATCCTTTTGTAAATAATCTTCTTTCATAAGAAATATCATCTTATCTTTAAATAGCTAAAATTTTGTGATGTCGCTGTGAGTGAGTGTTCACATATATTTACTTTTATGTTGCCTATGTACATAGCTGTAAGGCCCAGGTCTTAAATTATGTCGCATGTTTATATGAGTCTAATTTGGAGTGAGAAAATATCTCTTTCCGAAGTGTTGACTTTGCAATATTGGAGAATTCCTCAAAATGTAATTTGTATAGACTTGTAGTAGATGATATATCACTACAACATTATTTAAGTAAATATATAACAAAACGCAATAGAATTAATTGCTTTTAGTAGATTACGTCTCTCAGCACATACTCTGTACATTGAAACTGGTCGATATCACAATATTGGAAGAAGTGAACGTTTGTGTAAAGTTTGTCAATCTGGTGACATAGAAGATGAATATCACTTCCTCTTCATTTGTCCAAACTTTCAAGCCTTAAGATCAAGATGCATTAAGACGTATTATTTGAAAAAACCCATCAGTATTTAAGATGATACAATTAATTAGTACAACTAACTTCAAAGATTTAACAATGTTATGTAAGTATGTATATGATGCCACACAATTAAGGAAAAACTTGATATAATTTAAAACAATTTCACAGATGTCCATTCTCTACAGGTATTGTTATGTCACTGCTATATCGCTGTGACCGCCAATTTATTGTATTGTATATATGTGACATGTACTGATGAGCTGTAAAGCTTAAAGTCAATAAAATGAATTGAATTGACTTCTGACTCTAGCTACATAAATACCTATTGCGCCATTGTTTTGGTACACAGATATGTTGATTATTATGTAAATAGAAGTTGTTTGTTTGAAATGTTTATAAAAATATATCATTAAGAGCCATTCATGGGAGGCTGTGAGTTCAGGAAGTTCCAGGAGGACCTGCAGTCTCATCTCATAGAAGATATTAAAACTAATTGCTCGACGACCCAGGATCAGTTTCCATGTGATCGTCAGTGTGCGACATCTGTGACTCAACTTTCGAATCAACCTTGTCTTCAGGTACGAACACCTAAGCATACAGGCCTTATAGTTTGTGGTTTGTATTGTTTTATTTGATGCAGACACTAAATCATTTCCAACACTTGCCAGGCTACTGACAGATGAAGGGTTGATCCGCTAAGTAAACCGTGAAAATTACACTCAATTTGGCGGTACCGACTTCAGACTTGGGTGAAAGTTTGTGAAAGTTTGTGAAAGTTAGTATGTAACTTCAGTATGCGTAGCTATATATCAAGTTTGAGTTTCAGGGTTTTGTAGGTCAAGGTTACTGTTACTATTTCAGCGGGGGCCGGTAGGGGACATGTATTAATTCATTAGTAGTCATGAATTTCAAAAACGGTGAATAGCATACGGTGGCGTAATTTCCATTATAATTATCAAAATTTGAGTAATTGTGAACATAAATAAATTAAAACATCAAATTGAAAACCAAAAACAGCAAATACCGACATAATGACGAAACTATTATTCCAAATCAATAAAATGGATAAAACGAAGTCAAAACACGAAAAAAAAAAAAAAAAAAAAAACGGTTCACATGGAGACCCCTAAACAGTACAAGGGGAATAAGTCATGGTGCTCCGGTAGAGAAAGTGTCTTCTGCTTTGCCAAGAACAGTGATGCATGCCGGGTAGAATTTTTTCGCGTCTATAACTTGTGGAGCGGTACACTATAGTGACAGTTAAATTGCACAATGTTATTATTTGATATGTACTCACTCAAGTGTCAAATATAGCACGTGATTTAAGTCTAAGTCGAGTGTTCATTGGTCTTTCAGGGTCGTCTGGGCTCCTACAGCAAAAGAACAATACTATCACGGATGCCGGGGTGGACTGATATTTCACATGTTGTGGACCATTTTACAGAAATGTGTAACTAACATTATAGGCAACATTGGAAATGTCCTGTGTACAATCTTCCTACGTAATGACCAAATATCCGAAATACATTAAATTGTGATGGAATAAAGTTTGCGAATATACTTTGTCTTTGTCCATATTTAATGACAATTTTACCTTCTTTTCGATACACTGGACTTTACATGCACGCACCGCTTAAATTCTTATTAATTATGGCACCGGTTCACAATAAGCATAAATAATTAATGTTCTGTTAATCAATAATTATACTTAATTGACTAAATTAGGCGGTTGGTGTGCTTCTCCTTTAGTAAGCCGACTCAACATTCCTTCAAGGAGCAATGTCGATCCCCATTTTAATAAAGCGATATCTTATAGAGATCTGATTGGATTCCATATGAATACATTTAGTTTTCTTCATAAATATCTTATATACCATGTATAAGGAAGAATATTTTGACAAAATGTAAATCTCATTCTATAAAAGATTAATGATCAATTAGGCCTAACGACATTTGAATAAAAAAGATGTCTTTAATCGTGTGTGAGAGACCTTATCTAACTTCATGAAATACAGGATCAAAAATGCTCCTTTAATAAATGTTAAACTGCTATATCTTTATTTCTCCTATATTTTATCCTGTTCAGGCATATGACATCATAAACCTTGATCAAACCCAAATTATGTTCAATTCTCTCCTCAAAAATGGCTGCTACAACGGAACCAGACATAAAGACATCAATTCTTCGAGACGATAAATCTTATTCACGGTCCTCATCAATCTATATCTCCCGAAAGCCGGTGTGGTAAGTTTTTTTGTTTTCCTTCTTTCCCCGTTAGCAGAAGGAAATTATGACATCAGCGGGGGAATACCTTGAATAAGTAATCAGCTGGGATATGTTAAAGGGACAATTTAGTCAAGCATGCTTTTTATAATTCAGACAGAAACGATAAAACATATATCCAGACAAAAACATTTGCGGTCAATAATTATCTCTACGTAGCCAATGTCCATTATGGTCAGTTTAAGTTTTGGGAAAGCCCACGTAAAATATAGCTATGCTCCAAATATAGTGCAACTTGTTACGGTAGATCCGATGTATACTTATTTCTTTGGATTTCGATTTAACAACATGCGTGGCAAACAGTTGTTACATGTATTATAATTGATAGATTTAATAATGATTTATTGTTTTGACAATTCAAAACGACCAAACACAGGTTTATTCCAGGGTCATCGAACGGGAATTCGTGTTCAAGTTATTGTGTACACACATGCATGTATACGGCCGATACGTATGCAGAAAAAGATTGTATTTTCATTTGTGTACGAATGCAAACAAACGCTAACATCAATCTGGGTGATTTATTTCATCCATGATGTAATCAGAACAATACTTTAACAAGTACGAATGGAATTAGATCTAATGGAAGTTGTACAGAACAAAAATATCGCACTCAACATTACTCCGTAGGCCGATCTAAGTCAAGTCTCGGCAAACTCGCTCGCAACTGTATGAACTTCTTCATTGTTGTCGCAACCGTTCGAAAAACTCGCATCTGTTATATTCATGTCCTAACAGTAATTCTCCATATATTTTGTTTATCCATTCACTGTCTACGTTTGGTACGAGACCCGCAACCTATAGTTAAAATATCCGCTTACAGCTTCAAATGCAAACCAAGGTTGTTTACAGTCACGAGACTGGGCTGTGCTTGCACACATGTATACAAAGAGTGTAGAGACGACTTGCTCATTTGCATATAAATCGTATGGTTATACGATTATGATCCCCCTTACAATTAATTAAAAAACGCATGGAAAACATAAACTTGTATCAATATATGACCAAGGATAGTTCATAAGGAGAACTGAAGTACACTTTCATGAAATAATTTGTGAAATGATAAAAAAGTAAACAAACTTGACTAAATTGTCCCTTTAACGCTGTAGGTTTCGGAAGTGCATTTACGTGTTATAGTAGTGCTGCAGTTTTGGTGCTGATGAGTGCTAGTGACGCTTTGGTTTTGGCTCTGATGGGTGCTAATGACTTTGTGGATTTGATTCTAATGAGTGCTAGACGCGTTGTGGTTTTGGTGAAGAATGCTAGTTGTGCTGCTGTTGTAGCTTTTACGAGTGCTATTCGCGTTGTAGTGTTGGCTCTGATGAGTGCTGGCTACGCTGTGGTTTTGGCTTTGATGAATGCTAGCTAGCGGCGTTGTGATTTTAACTCTGATAAGTGCTAGTGGCGCTACAGTTTTGGTTCTTATTAGTGCTAGGGGCACTGCTGTTTTGGCTATGACGAGTGCATGTGGCGCTGTAGTTTTGGCTCTGTGACAGTAAACGTTTCTACTTTCTAAGGTTTCAGGTATTAGGATGGTATGGCTTGGGCGAGTCCTTCAGTGCATTGTAATTTTGCAGATATAGCAAATGTCAGTGTCATTCTTGAAGAGGGAACAGTTATCAATTGTTACGGGTTCCCATGCTACATTTGCCCACCATACATCTTGCTGCCATACTTATATTTACATTGTCTTACCATTTCCGTCAACTTTGAAAAAAACTGAACCAACAAAACAATATCCCGCCTTTTTAATGTCACATGACCCACTGGGTGTTATAGCCTGAGGCACTGGGTGTTACAGGCGTATGGTGGCAACTGCCTCTTAGCATTGTGTCAATGGGGAAATGCGGAGCAAATGTAAATATTTGTTAATATCAGCCCTGCTAGCAGGGATTACACACAATTCCTCCATAATTCATTATGGGTCGGATACGGTCTGTATCTATACTAACCTCTTGTTTTAATATTGTGAAAGCTACACAGCTTCCTTCCCAGAAAGTCCTTGGTAGACATTTTAGCACTTTTACCATTTCTATGAAGCTAACACAGATACAGCCAGCCTGCTGTAGGATGGTGTCGTTGAGGTTGTGGCAGTGTTTAAGTTTGCGTGTATTCAATTCCATGTCCCTGTTTCTGGTCTATGTCTCGGAGTTCCTTAGCCCGAGTTTCTCTGGCCCCGACACCATGTCTGTCTACATCAGACTTGGTGTCAGGGCAAGAGGAAACTCGGGTTACACCAGACATGGTGTCAGGGCCAGAGGAAACTCGGGCTAGGAGTTCCTATATCTTCTTACAATCTCTCAGTGAGCCATACGGTAGAGTAGGCAGTCATCTGCAAAAAAGTCTGACCCGAGACATGACACAATCTGGTATATCTATATGCCATTAACCAAGCCACTAGTCAGTAATAAATTGCATAGGCGACGGACCCTGGCCATGATTACTTATTTTTTTCTATTCTGGGTCGTAGGAACGTGTCCAGTCCTTTTAGTCCCAACAAGGTTCATTGCTGCTAGCTAGATTCATCATGTAGTTTCTTAGCTGTGATAACATAGCTCTGGACGACGGACGGACAATTTCTGACAGATGAGAAGTGTAGGCAGGGTATGAATATTCGTTCTAGTAGTTTCTGTCCTCTTGGCGTGGTTACCGCTCGTGATACGCCCAGGCTATACCATGCTGCCGCAATTTGATTAAGAATGCTTTGGTGATATTAGATGCAAGCCTTTCTTGAATAGTAGCAGTCTGTAAAATAGTTCTCTGTTTTTTGGAAGACCGTCTTACACTCGTGTTATTATATATTTGGAGTTTTATTTGGGGTCAGTATCTTGTCTACTGCTTTCCAGAGATATTCTCATTGATGGTGTTTGTGATAGCATTCTTGAATGTTGTCCATAAGTAGTGTTCAGCGTCATATGATGGTATTTCCTGTTTCATCACAAAAGACCGTCCTTTAACAACCACAGCTGTTAATGGCCCTATATCGCCTCTAATTCACTTTGAAGTAGATCTGGGTCGTTTATGTGGATGCTTAGCTGATTACCATCAAAATATAGGAGTATGCTAAGTTTATTAATCTAAATATTTTGTATCCCCCCCCCCCCCCAGTGTATACTGGCTCAATATCAAGTATCTTGGTATCTTGGTTATTAAGTCGTAGTTGAAAGATTTTAAGCATATTTGACCTGTGACTTTGAAAGTTGGTCCATGCCATTAATTTGAACATTCATTCTAGATGCTTCAGATCTAATATCAGGCCAATAGGCCCCTTGGTTATCAACAAGAAGTCGTTTGTTTTAAATTGAAACAAAGTTTTAACTGTCAAAATTCAAGACGGCCATCGTTATATTTCGGATCAGACTCAAAATCATGCGCGGTCAACAAAGGACTGGAGGGAAACGGACATATTAAGCTTGTACTTCTCAAGAAATAATGATAACATTGATTGATTACAGACAGACCAATAATGGACCATGGACCACGGACACACGGCGATTTGAACAACTGACAATGGTAGGCTAAAAATAACAGCAGAGCGATGAAAAAATAACAGTTTTAATGATTTGATATTTTGCAATATTACATTGGTATAAAATCTAATAAAAACAATATTTTCTCTCAAATGGAAAAAGAATGCAATATCATTAATATTGTATGCATGGCATGTAATGCCCTTAATTATCATCCAGTGAAGGTACTTACTGTGGAATTCTCCAGAATTATTAAAGCTGAACAGACCATTGATGTACATATAGTGTATATACATGTTCGTAGCTCTATAATTGATTTCATTGTGAAAAAAATAAAATTTCTGACAAAATATTTCTCTTTACAGGTTACAACCTCGCCCAGGTTCATGTAATAGCATTTCACAGGAATGACACAATGTCATTTTGTTTACAACATTGTTTGTAAGTAACTATCTTGTTATAATAACAGATAACTATCTTGTTTTAACATGAAAACAATATTATCTTAATGAGATCACAATATATTAATTGTTATGAGATAACTATCTTGTTATTTTAACGAGATAACAGTGTGGTTATTGGTTATAACGAGATAACAGTGTGGTTATATCGGGATAACAACATATTATATATATTTGGATAAAAAATCAGTTCAAAATGACAAGTCCAGGATTCTGTACATGTCAATATTACAGTGTGAATGTGACTTATGGCTGTCCTGTTTTTTTATTACATTGCACGAGTTCTTAACATATAACTAAATAAACTTAAAAGCAGGAAAATTCCTTGATAAAATATGTAATCCCAGTTCAGCTTGGACAGAAAAGAAAATGAATGCAAAAAACCAAGTTAAAACATAACCCATGTCTGAATTTTTTTTTATCTAATATAGTTCAATTTGGCTACATTTTCAAGCAAAATATCAGCATTTCACACTGTTAATGAGCTAATGGCAACTTCTTAACCAAAATTTCAAGTTGGTATAAGCAGACAGATATAGATCAATGATCAAAGGCAAAACAAAACGCCTTTGACCATGACAGGGCCAAAATGTTCATGTCTAATTAGTTATACAAATATTCACTCCCTCCTCCCCAACAACACTTAATTGTGTCCACTCGTGTAAGTAGATGTAAACTCTATTTTTTTAAATAATTAGTTCTTTTCTCTGTTCAACTGTGAATTAATTGATACACAGTACAGATACTACATTACCGACAAAAGAACTATTTTTTATGATGATGGATTGAAAACAACAATAGGCTGCTGTTTATTTTCATATCACGCTATCACCATCCAACAAAAGTTTTATCTTAGCTTTTTATTATTTGAACTGAATGTGATAAAATAATAAATTGCTTTATTAATTCAATGTCAAGACAGAATAAATTGCTATATTATAATTATAATCTTTTTTGCCTTAATAGGTATAAGCAATCATTTAAGGATACTGTTATATTTTTTTCTCTCGTTTATTGGTATTAATAAGATAATTCTATACTTTAGTGCTTCATGCCAGTGTATTATATGCTGTTGGCATTGTAGCATCTCTAGCTACAGCTGAAAAAGAGAAAACCTATAATCCCGCTAATTTCACTGGAAGGGACACTAAAAACCAGCTAAAGTTTCTCTAATTTCATCAAAGTTCATGCTGCCAACAGGATCTAAATCGACAGATATTTAGATAATATTTAGTTCAATAATATTCCTGGGAATTTATCAAAGTCCATGCTGTCTACACATTCAATGGATGTAATGGATTTTCAGACATGTGTTTTGTAAAATTCAGCTAATTTTTCTCGAATTTGATCAAAGTTCATGCTATCTACGCCACATATGGCTTTTAATCTTTGCCACTGATGAATCAAATTTTGCGGCGTCCCTGCTTCCGGCATTTTCTCCAGCATATCTTCCCAGTCTATTTCACATTCTGTTTCAACCTCTAGGTTATATACTTCTGTTATTAACTTCGTAGCATCTACTTGTTTTACGTGTTCGCCACCCTGTACCAGTTTAGGTCGAAGATTGTACAACCAATGGGTACGGCACTGTTTTCCACTACGATGCTTAATCTTCTTGCAAATTTTCGTCCAGGGTATGTTATAGTGAGGGAGGCTGAATAGGTCATCTGTCTCCATCACTTCTGACATGGCAGCTATCAAATCATCACTCTGATAAAAAAAAAAAAAAAAATCATGG
>NW_022980697.1:0-14284 GCF_902652985.1 Pecten maximus
TTTTCAAATTTAAAGTGAAAAACAAAAACCCCAAAGGTCGTGTGGGTTTTCAAAAATTTTAAAATTTGTGAAACCTCCAGCCCATTTTTCGGTAATCGGCCTTTTTCAATGAAACTATTAGAAATCAAATATCGTGTTTTTAAATTTTTTCATAAAAGAAAATAAAGAAAATCGTGAAAAAATGAAAATTTTTGAAAAATGTGTTTTTGTATTTTTGTTGGCGGTTTTTTCCCAAGTTCCGGTTGCCGAAATCCAAACCCTTTAGAATCCTAAAAATTAAAATCGTGAAAAAAATGATTTTCGATTTTGAATTTTCGGTTTCCAAAACCCCGGTTTTTGGTATAAAATATGGGGTCTACCCAATCCCGTCGTGTAAATGAAATTTTCAAAAAATGAAATTCCTGAAAAACTATTTTTTTAATTTTTGGGCGGTTTTTCAACTTTGTGTTTCCGGGTGCAACTTTAGATTCTCCAACCGAAAACTAAAATAACGGAAAAAAATTGAAAATTTTTTAAAAAAATGAAATTTCGAATAAAACTGATTTTTTTTTTGAATTTTTTTTGTCTGTCTTTTGTTCTGCTGCTGTCTGTCTTCGTCTGCTTTTTGCCTGTTCGGGGGTTTTCCATGTGCAAACATATGCAAAACCTCCAAACCCCAAACCGGGAAAATGAAAAATGAAAAATTTGAAAAATTTGGAAAACGTGAATGTTTTCGTTATTTTTGATATTTTGCCGTCTTTTCATGAATCTGGCCGATTTTCCAATTTGCAAAATACGCAGAAAACCCCCAAACCCTGAAAATCGTGAAAAATGAAAATTTTCGAAAAAATTAAAATTTTGTGAAAAGGTAATTTTTTTCTGTATTTTTGATATTTTGCGGTGTTTTCAAGCTTCTGTGGGTTTTCCGATAGTGCAAATATGCAGAATCCTCCAAAACCCCGAATTCGTGAAAAATGAAAACTTTCAAAAAATAAAATTTCGTATAAAAAATTTTAAAATTTTTTTTTCCTTTTTTATCTTCTGGCCCTTTTCTTCTTGCATTTTCACTTGCAAACATCCCCCAATCGTAAACCCGAAATTTTGAAAAAATGAAAATTTTCGGAAAAAATTTTTTTTGTCGTTATTTTGTTTTTTTTTTGGGTTTTTGCCGGCCGGGTTTTTCAGTAGTGCAAACATTGTAGAAACCAAACAAACGCCGAAATTTCAAAAAAATAAAATTTTCGAAAAAAATTGAAATTACTATATAAAGTGTATTTTTGTGTTGCCGTGTTTTTTGATTCTGGCGGTTTTCCAATAGTGCAAACCATGGCAGAAACCTCCAAACCCTGAAAATCGTGAAAAAAATGAAATTTTCGTGAAAAAAGTGATTTTTGTTTTTGTTTTTTATATTTGCGGTGGTTTTCCAACAGCTTCGCCTGGTTCCGATAGTGCAACATATGAAAATCCTCCAAATCCCGAGAAAATCGTGAAAAATGAAAATTTTTTCGAAAAAGAAATGAAAATTTTCCTGAAAACTGTGATTTTTTTATATTTTGCGTTTTTCAAGCTTCTGCTGGTTTTTTCCGATAGGAACATATTGTAGATTCCTCCAAACGCCGAATATCGTGAAAAAATGAAATTTTCGAAAAAAAAAATTGAAAATTTCGTATTAAAACGTGATTTTTTTTCGATATTTTTGATATTCTGCCGTGTTTTCCATGCTTCTGGCGGATTTTCCAATAGTGCAACATATGCAGAATCCTCCAACCCCGGGAAATCGTGAAAAAATGAAAATTTTCGAAAAAAATTTGAAAATTTCGTAGAAAAAACGTGATGTTTTCGTTATTTTTGATATTTTGGCCGTCTTTTCATGAATCATGGCCGATTTTCCAATGTTGCAAAGATACGCAGAAACCTCCCAAACCATGAGAAATCGTGAAAAATGAAAATTTTCGAAAAAATTTAAAATTTGGTGAAAAAGGTAATTTTTTTCTGTATTTTTGATATTTTGGGGGTTTCAAGCTTCTGCTGGGTTTTCCGATTAGTGCGAAAACATATGCAGAATCCTCCAAACCCCGAGAATATCGTGAAGAAATGAATAACTTTCAAAAAAAATATGAAAATTTCGTATAAAACGTGATTTTTCAATAGTTTTTGATATTCTGCCGTGTATTTCATGCTTCTGGCGGATTTTCCAATAGTGCAAACATATGCAGAATACTCCAAACCCCGGGAAATCGTGAAAAAATGAAAATTTTCGAAAAAATTTGAAAATTTCGTGAAAAACGTGAGTTTTCGTTATTTTTTGCGGTGTTTTCAAGCTTCGGCCGGGTGTTTCCAGTAGTTGCAACATATGTAGAAACCTCCAAAACGCCGAAATATCGTGAAAAAAATGAGAATATTTCGAAAAAAATTGAAAATTACGTATAAAAAGTGATATTTTTGATATTTTTGCCGTGTTTTTGTGATTCTGGCGGCGGGTTTCCATAGATGGCAAACATAGGCAGAAACCTCCAAACCCTGAGAAATCGTGAAAAAAAATGAAAATTTCGTGAAAAAAAGTGATTTTTTCTGTATTTTGATATTTGCGGTGTTTTCAATCAAGCTTGCGGATTTCCAATGGCAAACTAAAGAATCCTCCAAATCCCGAGAAATCGTGAAAAATGAAAATTTTCGAAAAATGAAAATTTCCTTGAAAAACTGATTTTTCGTTATTTTGCGGTTTTTTCAAGCTTCTGGCGGTTTTTCCATAGTGCAAACATATGTCGAATCCTCCAAAATCGCCGAAATAATTCGTGAAAAAATGAAATTTTCGAAAAAAAATGAATTTCGTATAAAGTGATTTTGTTTTTGAATTTGTATTTCTGTTGGTCGTTCCTCCCGTGTATTCATGTCGGATTTCCAATAGTGCAAACAATGCAAATCCTCCAAACCTGGAAATCTGTGAAAAAATGAAAATGTTTCGAATTTGGGAAAAATATTTTTCGTTTTTTTTTGATATTTTTTGTTTTTTAGTCTGGGGTTTTTCCAAATTTTCAAAATAAGAAAACCCCCCAAACCAGAAATCGTGAAAAATGAAAAATTTTTGAAAAAAATTTTTAAAATTTTGAAAAATATTTTTTTTTTTTTATTTTTGCGGGTTTTCCAAAGCTTCTGCTGGGGTTTTTCCAAAGGGAAACTTGAAAATCCCCAAAAACCCCCCAATATCGTGAAAAATGAAAAATTTTAAAAAAAATGAAAAATTTCGTATAAAAACGTGATTTGTTCAATATTTTTATCATTGCGCCGTGTTTTCATGATTTCGGCGGATTTTCCAATAGTGCAAAACCAATGCAGAAGCCTCCAAACCCCCGGGAAATCGTGAAAAAAATGAAAATTTCGAAAAAAAATAATGTGAAAATTTCGTGAAAAACGTCGATGTTTTCGTTATTTGTGCGGTGTTTTCAAGCTTCGGCCGGGTTTTCCAGTAGTTTGCCAAACAATGTGAAACCTCCAAACGCCGAATATCGTGAAAAATGAAAATGTTCGAAAAAAATTGAAATTACTATAAAAAAGTGATTTTATTTTTGATATTTTGCCGTGTTTTTGTGATTTCTGGCGGGTTTTCCAATAGGCAAACATAGGCAGAAACTCCAAAACTGAGAAATCGTGAAAAAAATGAAAATTTCTGTGAAAAAAAGTATTTTTTCTGTATTTTGCTATTTTGCGGTGTTTTCACGCTTCTGTGGGTTTGCCGATAGTGCAAACATATGAAGAATCCTCCAAATCCCGAGAAATCGTGGTGATTGAAAATGAAAATTTTCGACAAAGAAAATGAAAAATTTCCTGAAAAAGTGGATTTTTTTTATATTGTGCGGGGGTTTTCAGCTTCTGCTGGGTTTGCCGATAGGCTAAAACATATGAAGAATCCTCCCAATCCCGAGAATCGTGATTAAAATGAAATTTTCGAAAAAAAGAAATGAAAATCTGAAAAAACGTGATTTTTTTTATATTTGCGGTGTTTTCAAGCTTCTGCTGGTTTTCCGTAGTGCAAACATATGTAGATTCCTCAAAACGCCAAATAATCGTGAAAAAAAATGAAATTTCGGAAAAAAAAAAAAAAAATTGAAAAATTTCGTAAAACGTTGAGTTTTTTCGATATTTTGGATTATTTTGCCGTGGTTTCATGCTTCTGGCGGATTTCCAATAGTGCCAAACATATGCAGAACCTCCAAAACCCGGGAAAGGAATCGTGAAAAATGAAAAATTTTCGAAAAAAAATTTTGGAAAATTCGTGTGAACAACCAAACGTGATGTTTCGTTATTTTGATATTTTGCCGTCTTTTCATGAATCTGGCGATTTTCCAATGTTGCAAGATAAGCAGAAACCTCCAACCATGAGAAAATCGTGAAAAAAATGAAAATTTTCGGAAAAAAAAATTTAAAATTTGTGAAAAAGTAATTTTTTCTGTATTTTGATATTTTGAGGTGTTTCAAGCTTCTGCATGGGTTTTTCCGAGAGTGCCAAACATTGCAGAATCTCAAACCCGGGAGATATCGGAAGAAATAGAAAACTTCAAAAAAATATGAAAATTCGTATAAAACGTGATTTTTTCAATATTTTTGATATTCTGCCGTGTTTTCATTGCTTCTGGCGGATTTTCCAATAGTTGCAACATATGCAGAATCCTCCAAACCCGGGAAATCGTGAAAAAATGAAAATTTTTCGAAAAAATTTGAAAATTTCGTGAAAAACGTGATGTTTTCGTTATTTTTGCGGTTGTTTTCAAGCTTCGGCCGGGTTTTTCCGTAGTTGCAAACATATGTAGAAACCTCCAAACGCCGAAATATCGTGAAAAAATGAAAATTTTCGAAAAAAATTGAACAATTACGTATAAAAAGTGATATTTTTGATATTTTGCCGTGTTTTTGTGATTCTGGCGGGTTTTTCCAATAGTGCAAACATAGGCAGAAACCTCCAAACCCTGAGAAATCGCTGAAAAAAAATGAAAATTTCGTGAAAAAGGTGATTTTTTCGGTATTTTTGATATTTTGTGGTGTTTTCAAGCTTCTGCTGGGTTTGCCGATAGTGCAGACATATGAAGAATCCTCCAAATCCCGAGAAATCGTGATCAAATGAAATTTTCGAAAAAGAAATGAAAATTTCCTGAAAAACGTGATTTTTTTTTATATTTTGCGGTGTTTTCAAGCTTCTGCTGGGTTTTCCGATAGTGCAAACATATGCAGAATCCTCCAAACCCCGAGATATCGTGAAGAAATGAATTTTCGAAAAAAAATTGAAAATTTCGATATAAAACCGTGATTTTTTCGATATTTTTGATATTCTGCCGTGTTTTTCATGCTTCTGGCGGACTTTTCCAATAGTGCAAACATATGCAGAATCCTCCAAACCCCGGGAAGAAATCGTGAAAAAATGAAAATTTTCGAAAAAAATTTGACAAATTTCGTGAAAAACGTGATGTTTTCGTTATTTTTGCTATTTTGGCGTCTTTTCATGAATCTGGCCGATTTTCCAATGTTGCAAGACTACGCAGAAACCTCCCAAACCATGAGAATCGTGAAAAAATGAAAATTTTCGAACAAAATTTTAAAAATTTTTGGTGAAACAAGGTCATTTTTTTTCGTATTTTTGATTATTTTGCGGTGGTTTTTTCCCCAAGCTTCTTGCTGGGTTTTCCGATAGTGCAACACCTCTGTGCAGAATCCTCCAACCCCGAGCTATCGTGACGAGAATGCAAACTTTCAAAAAACATATGAAAATTTCGTATAAAACGTGCTTTTTTCAACTATTTTTGACTACTTCGCCGTGGTATTTCATGCTTCTGGCGGATTTTCAATAGTGGCAACCATATGCAGAATCCTCCAAACCCCGGGATAATCGTGAAAAACAATGAAAAATTTTCGAAAAATTTGAAAACTTTCGTGAAAAAACGTGATGTTTTTCGTATTTTTTTGCGGTGTTTCCACAGCTTCGGCCGGGTTTTTCCAGTTAGTGCAACATATTGTAGGAAACCCTCAAACGCCGAAATATCGTGAAAAAATGAAACTTTCGAAAAAAAATTGAAAAATTCGTCATAAAACGTGATTTTTTCGAAATTTTTGATATTCTGCCGTGTTTTCATGCTTCTGGCGGATTTTCCAATAGTGCAAACATATGCAGAATCCTCCAAACCCCGGGAGAAATCGTGAAAAAATGAAAATTTTCGAAAAAAATTTGAAAATTTCGTGAAAAACGTGATGTTTTCGTTATTTTTGATATTTTGCCGTCTTTTCATGAATCTGGCCGATTTTCCAATGTTGCAAAGATACGCAGAAACCTCCAAACCATGAGAAATCGTGAAAAAATGAAAATTTTCGAAAAAAATTTAAAATTTGGTGAAAAAGGTAATTTTTTTCTGTATTTTTGATATTTTGCGGTGTTTTCAAGCTTCTGCTGGGTTTTCCGATAGTGCAAACATATGCAGAATCCTCCAAACCCCGAGATATCGTGAAGAAATGAAAACTTTCAAAAAAATATGAAAATTTCGTATAAAACGTGATTTTTTCAATATTTTTGATATTCTGCCGTGTTTTCATGCTTCTGGCGGATTTTCCAATAGTGCAAACATATGCAGAATCCTCCAAACCCCGGGAAATCGTGAAAAAATGAAAATTTTCGAAAAAATTTGAAAATTTCGTGAAAAACGTGATGTTTTCGTTATTTTTGCGGTGTTTTCAAGCTTCGGCCGGGTTTTCCAGTAGTGCAAACATATGTAGAAACCTCCAAACGCCGAAATATCGTGAAAAAATGAAAATTTTCGAAAAAAATTGAAAATTACGTATAAAAAGTGATATTTTTGATATTTTGCCGTGTTTTTGTGATTCTGGCGGGTTTTCCAATAGTGCAAACATAGGCAGAAACCTCCAAACCCTGAGAAATCGTGAAAAAAATGAAAATTTCGTGAAAAAAAGTGATTTTTTCTGTATTTTTGATATTTTGCGGTGTTTTCAAGCTTCTGCTGGGTTTGCCGATAGTGCAAACATATGAAGAATCCTCCAAATCCCGAGAAATCGTGATAAAATGAAAATTTTCGAAAAAGAAATGAAAATTTCCTGAAAAACGTGATTTTTTTTATATTTTGCGGTGTTTTCAAGCTTCTGCTTGGTTTTCCGATAGTGCAAACATATGTAGATTCCTCCAAACGCCGAAATATCGTGAAAAAATGAAATTTTCGAAAAAAAAATTGAAAATTTCGTATAAAACGTGATTTTTTTCGATATTTTTGATATTCTGCCGTGTTTTCATGCTTCTGGCGGATTTTCCAATAGTGCAAACATATGCAGAATCCTCCAAACCCCGGGAAATCGTGAAAAAATGAAAATTTTCGAAAAAAATTTGAAAATTTCGTGAAAAACGTGATGTTTTCGTTATTTTTGATATTTTGCCGTCTTTTCATGAATCTGGCCGATTTTCCAATGTTGCAAGATACGCAGAAACCTCCAAACCATGAGAAATCGTGAAAAAATGAAAATTTTCGAAAAAAATTTAAAATTTGGTGAAAAAGGTAATTTTTTTCTGTATTTTTGATATTTTGCGGTGTTTTCAAGCTTCTGCTGGGTTTTCCGATAGTGCAAACATATGCAGAATCCTCCAAACCCCGAGATATCGTGAAGAAATGAAAACTTTCAAAAAAATATGAAAATTTCGTATAAAACGTGATTTTTTCAATATTTTTGATATTCTGCCGTGTTTTCATGCTTCTGGCGGATTTTCCAATAGTGCAAACATATGCAGAATCCTCCAAACCCCGGGAAATCGTGAAAAAATGAAAATTTTCGAAAAAATTTGAAAATTTCGTGAAAAACGTGATGTTTTCGTTATTTTTTGCGGTGTTTTCAAGCTTCGGCCGGGTTTTCCAGTAGTGCAAACATATGTAGAAACCTCCAAACGCCGAAATATCGTGAAAAAATGAAAATTTTCGAAAAAAATTGAAAATTACGTATAAAAAGTGATATTTTTGATATTTTGCCGTGTTTTTGTGATTCTGGCGGGTTTTCCAATAGTGCAAACATAGGCAGAAACCTCCAAACCCTGAGAAATCGTGAAAAAAATGAAAATTTCGTGAAAAAAAGTGATTTTTTTCTGTATTTTTGATATTTTGCGGTGTTTTCAAGCTTCTGCTGGGTTTGCCGATAGTGCAAACATATGAAGAATCCTCCAAATCCCGAGAAATCGTGATAAAATGAAAATTTTCGAAAAAGAAATGAAAATTTCCTGAAAAACGTGATTTTTTTTATATTTTGCGGTGTTTTCAAGCTTCTGCTTGGTTTTCCGATAGTGCAAACATATGTAGATTCCTCCAAACGCCGAAATATCGTGAAAAAATGAAATTTTCGAAAAAAAAATTGAAAATTTCGTATAAAACGTGATTTTTTTCGAAATTTTTGATATTCTGCCGTGTTTTCATGCTTCTGGCGGATTTTCCAATAGTGCAAACATATGCAGAATCCTCCAAACCCCGGGAAATCGTGAAAAAATGAAAATTTTCGAAAAAAATTTGAAAATTTCGTGAAAAACGTGATGTTTTCGTTATTTTTGATATTTTGCCGTCTTTTCATGAATCTGGCCGATTTTCCAATGTTGCAAAGATACGCAGAAACCTCCAAACCATGAGAAATCGTGAAAAAATGAAAATTTTCGAAAAAAATTTAAAATTTGGTGAAAAAGGTAATTTTTTTCTGTATTTTTGATATTTTGCGGTGTTTTCAAGCTTCTGCTGGGTTTTCCGATAGTGCAAACATATGCAGAATCCTCCAAACCCCGAGATATCGTGAAGAAATGAAAACTTTCAAAAAAATATGAAAATTTCGTATAAAACGTGATTTTTTTCAATATTTTTGATATTCTGCCGTGTTTTCATGCTTCTGGCGGATTTTCCAATAGTGCAAACATATGCAGAATCCTCCAAACCCCGGGAAATCGTGAAAAAATGAAAATTTTCGAAAAAATTTGAAAATTTCGTGAAAAACGTGATGTTTTCGTTATTTTTGCGGTGTTTTCAAGCTTCGGCCGGGTTTTCCAGTAGTGCAAACATATGTAGAAACCTCCAAACGCCGAAATATCGTGAAAAAATGAAAATTTTCGAAAAAAAAATTGAAAATTTCGTATAAAACGTGATTTTTTTCGATATTTTTGATATTTCTGCCGTGTTTTCATGCTTCTGGCGGATTTTCCAATAGTGCAAACATATGCAGAATCCTCCAAACCCCGGGAAATCGTGGAAAAAATGAAAATTTTCGAAAAAAATTTGAAAATTTCGTGAAAAACGTGATGTTTTCGTTATTTTTGATATTTTGCCGTCTTTTTCATGAATCTGGCCGATTTTCCAATGTTGCAAAGATACGCAGAAACCTCCAACCATGAGAAATCGTGAAAAAATGAAAATTTTCGAAAAAAATTTAAAATTTGGTGAAAAAGGTAATTTTTTTCTGTATTTTTGATATTTTGCGGTGTTTTCAAGCTTCTGCTGGGTTTTCCGATAGTGCAAACATATGCAGAATCCTCCAAACCCCGAGATATCGTGAAGAAATGAAAACTTTCAAAAAAATATGAAAATTTCGTATAAAACGTGATTTTTTTCAATATTTTTGATATTCTGCCGTGTTTTCATGCTTCTGGCGGATTTTCCAATAGTGCAAACATATGCAGAATCCTCCAAACCCCGGGAAATCGTGAAAAAATGAAAATTTTCGAAAAAATTTGAAAATTTCGTGAAAAACGTGATGTTTTCGTTATTTTTGCGGTGTTTTCAAGCTTCGGCCGGGTTTTTCAGTAGTGCAAACATATGTAGAAACCTCCAAACGCCGAAATATCGTGAAAAAATGAAAATTTTCGAAAAAAATTGAAAATTACGTATAAAAAGTGATATTTTTGATATTTTGCCGTGTTTTTGTGATTCTGGCGGGTTTTCCAATAGTGCAAACATAGGCAGAAACCTCCAAACCCTGAGAAATCGTGAAAAAAATGAAAATTTCGTGAAAAAAAGTGATTTTTTCTGTATTTTTGATATTTTGCGGTGTTTTCAAGCTTCTGCTGGGTTTGCCGATAGTGCAAACATATGAAGAATCCTCCAAATCCCGAGAAATCGTGATAAAATGAAAATTTTCGAAAAAGAAATGAAAATTTCCTGAAAAACGTGATTTTTTTTATATTTTGCGGTGTTTTCAAGCTTCTGCTTGGTTTTCCGATAGTGCAAACATATGTAGATTCCTCCAAACGCCGAAATATCGTGAAAAAATGAAATTTTCGAAAAAAAAATTGAAAATTTCGTATAAAACGTGATTTTTTTCGATATTTTTGATATTCTGCCGTGTTTTCATGCTTCTGGCGGATTTTCCAATAGTGCAAACATATGCAGAATCCTCCAAACCCCGGGAAATCGTGAAAAAATGAAAATTTTCGAAAAAAATTTGAAAATTTCGTGAAAAACGTGATGTTTTCGTTATTTTTGATATTTTGCCGTCTTTTCATGAATCTGGCCGATTTTCCAATGTTGCAAAGATACGCAGAAACCTCCAAACCATGAGAAATCGTGAAAAAATGAAAATTTTCGAAAAAAATTTAAAATTTGGTGAAAAAGGTAATTTTTTTCTGTATTTTTGATATTTTGCGGTGTTTTCAAGCTTCTGCTGGGTTTTCCGATAGTGCAAACATATGCAGAATCCTCCAAACCCCGAGATATCGTGAAGAAATGAAAACTTTCAAAAAAATATGAAAATTTCGTATAAAACGTGATTTTTCAATATTTTTGATATTCTGCCGTGTTTTCATGCTTCTGGCGGATTTTCCAATAGTGCAAACATATGCAGAATCCTCCAAACCCCGGGAAATCGTGAAAAAATGAAAATTTTCGAAAAAATTTGAAAATTTCGTGAAAAACGTGATGTTTTCGTTATTTTTGCGGTGTTTTCAAGCTTCGGCCGGGTTTTCCAGTAGTGCAAACATATGTAGAAACCTCCAAACGCCGAAATATCGTGAAAAAATGAAATTTTCGAAAAAAAAATTGAAAATTTCGTATAAAACGTGATTTTTTTCGATATTTTTGATATTCTGCCGTGTTTTCATGCTTCTGGCGGATTTTCCAATAGTGCAAACATATGCAGAATCCTCCAAACCCCGGGAAATCGTGAAAAAAATGAAAATTTTCGAAAAAAATTTGAAAATTTCGTGAAAAACGTGATGTTTTCGTTATTTTTGATATTTTGCCGTCTTTTCATGAATCTGGCCGATTTTCCAATGTTGCAAAGATACGCAGAAACCTCCAAACCATGAGAAATCGTGAAAAAATGAAAATTTTCGAAAAAAATTTAAAATTTGGTGAAAAAGGTAATTTTTTTCTGTATTTTTGATATTTTGCGGTGTTTTCAAGCTTCTGCTGGGTTTTCCGATAGTGCAAACATATGCAGAATCCTCCAAACCCCGAGATATCGTGAAGAAATGAAAACTTTCAAAAAAATATGAAAATTTCGTATAAAACGTGATTTTTTCAATATTTTTGATATTCTGCCGTGTTTTCATGCTTCTGGCGGATTTTCCAATAGTGCAAACATATGCAGAATCCTCCAAACCCCGGGAAATCGTGAAAAAATGAAAATTTTCGAAAAAATTTGAAAATTTCGTGAAAAACGTGATGTTTTCGTTATTTTTGCGGTGTTTTCAAGCTTCGGCCGGGTTTTCCAGTAGTGCAAACATATGTAGAAACCTCCAAACGCCGAAATATCGTGAAAAAATGAAAATTTTCGAAAAAAATTGAAAATTACGTATAAAAAGTGATATTTTTGATATTTTGCCGTGTTTTTGTGATTCTGGCGGGTTTTCCAATAGTGCAAACATAGGCAGAAACCTCCAAACCCTGAGAAATCGTGAAAAAAATGAAAATTTCGTGAAAAAAAGTGATTTTTTCTGTATTTTTGATATTTTGCGGTGTTTTCAAGCTTCTGCTGGGTTTGCCGATAGTGCAAACATATGAAGAATCCTCCAAATCCCGAGAAATCGTGATAAAATGAAAATTTTCGAAAAAGAAATGAAAATTTCCTGAAAAACGTGATTTTTTTTATATTTTGCGGTGTTTTCAAGCTTCTGCTTGGTTTTCCGATAGTGCAAACATATGTAGATTCCTCCAAACGCCGAAATATCGTGAAAAAATGAAATTTTCGAAAAAAAAATTGAAAATTTCGTATAAAACGTGATTTTTTTCGATATTTTTGATATTCTGCCGTGTTTTCATGCTTCTGGCGGATTTTCCAATAGTGCAAACATATGCAGAATCCTCCAAACCCCGGGAAATCGTGAAAAAATGAAAATTTTCGAAAAAAATTTGAAAATTTCGTGAAAAACGTGATGTTTTCGTTATTTTTGATATTTTGCCGTCTTTTCATGAATCTGGCCGATTTTCCAATGTTGCAAAGATACGCAGAAACCTCCAAACCATGAGAAATCGTGAAAAAATGAAAATTTTCGAAAAAAATTTAAAATTTGGTGAAAAAGGTAATTTTTTTCTGTATTTTTGATATTTTGCGGTGTTTTCAAGCTTCTGCTGGGTTTTCCGATAGTGCAAACATATGCAGAATCCTCCAAACCCCGAGATATCGTGAAGAAATGAAAACTTTCAAAAAAATATGAAAATTTCGTATAAAACGTGATTTTTTCAATATTTTTGATATTCTGCCGTGTTTTCATGCTTCTGGCGGATTTTCCAATAGTGCAAACATATGCAGAATCCTCCAAACCCCGGGAAATCGTGAAAAAATGAAAATTTTCGAAAAAATTTGAAAATTTCGTGAAAAACGTGATGTTTTCGTTATTTTTGCGGTGTTTTCAAGCTTCGGCCGGGTTTTCCAGTAGTGCAAACATATGTAGAAACCTCCAAACGCCGAAATATCGTGAAAAAATGAAAATTTTCGAAAAAAATTGAAAATTACGTATAAAAAGTGATATTTTTGATATTTTGCCGTGTTTTTGTGATTCTGGAGGTTTTCCAATAGTGCACAACATAGGGCAGAAAACCTCCAAATCCTGAGAAATCGTGAAAAAAAATTGAAAATTCGTGAAAAAAAGTGATTTTTTCTGTATTTTTGATTATTTTGCGGTGTGTTTCAAGCTTCTGCTGGGTTTGCCGATAGTGCAAACATATGAAGAATCCTCCAATCCCGAGAAACTCGTGATAAAATGAAATTTTCGAAAAAGAAATGAAATTTCCTGAAACAACGTGATTATTTTTTATATGTTGCGGTGTTTTGTTTTCAAGCTTCGGCTTGGTTTCCGATAGTGCAAACAATGTGTAGATTCCTCCAAACGACAAAATTTCGTGAAAAAACGTGTGTTTTCGTTATTTTATGATATGTGCCGTCTTGTCATGAATTGGCGATTTTCAATGTTTTGCAAAGATAGATACGCAGGAACCTCCAAACATGAGAATCGTGAAAAAGTTGAAAAAAATTGAAAAATTTTCGAAAAAAAAATTTAAAATTTGGTGAAAAAAGGTAATTTTTTCTGTATTATTTTTGCTATTTGCGGTGTTTTTCAAGCTATGCTGGGTTTTCGATAGTGCCAAACAATTATGCAGAATCCTCCAAACCCCGAGGATATCTTGAAGACATGAAAACTTTCAAAAAAATATGAAAATTTCGTATAAAACGTGATTTTTTCAATATTTTTGATATTCTGCCGTGTTTTCATGCTTCTGGCGGATTTTCCAATAGTGCAAACATATGCAGAATCCTCCAAACCCCGGGAAATCGTGAAAAAATGAAAATTTTCGAAAAAATTTGAAAATTTCGTGAAAAACGTGATGTTTTCGTTATTTTTGCGGTGTTTTCAAGCTTCGGCCGGGTTTTCCAGTAGTGCAAACATATGTAGAAACCTCCAAACGCCGAAATATCGTGAAAAAATGAAAATTTTCGAAAAAAAATTGAAAATTACGTATAAAAAGTGATATTTTTGATATTTTGCCGTGTTTTTGTGATTCTGGCGGGTTTTCCAATAGTGCAAACATAGGCAGAAACCTCCAAACCCTGAGAAATCGTGAAAAAAATGAAAATTTCGTGAAAAAAAGTGATTTTTTCTGTATTTTTGATATTTTGCGGTGTTTTCAAGCTTCTGCTGGGTTTGCCGATAGTGCAAACATATGAAGAATCCTCCAAATCCCGAGAAATCGTGATAAAATGAAAATTTTCGAAAAAGAAATGAAAATTTCCTGAAAAACGTGATTTTTTTTATATTTTGCGGTGTTTTTTTTCAATGTTTTCTGTATTTTGATTAATTTGG
>NW_022980698.1:0-13871 GCF_902652985.1 Pecten maximus
AAGAATAAAAGGGACGTTCCCAGTAGATATCCACTACCGTTTAGAGTAAGTTGTTCATACTACCGTATTAACATTATAGAAGGAAGGACGTTCCCAGTAGATATCCACTACCGTTTAGAGTAAGTTGTTCATACTACCGTATTAACATTATAGAAGGAAGGACGTTCCCAGTAGATATCCACTACCGTTTAGAGTAAGTTGTTCATACTACCGTATTAACATTATAGAAGGAAGGACGTTCCCAGTAGATATCCACTACCGTTTAGAGTAAGTTGTTCATACTACCGTATTAACATTATAGAAGGAAGGACGTTCCCAGTAGATATCCACTACCGTTTAGAGTAAGTTGTTCATACTACCGTATTAACATTATAGAAGGAAGGACATTCCCAGTAGATATCCACTACAGTTTAGAGTAAGTTGTTCATACTACCGTATTAACATTATAGAAGGAAGGACGTTCCCAGTAGATATCCACTACCGTTTAGAGTAAGTTGTTCATACTACCGTATTAACATTATAGAAGGAAGGACGTTCCCAGTAGATATCCACTACCGTTTAGAGTAAGTTGTTCATACTACCGTATTAACATTATAGAAGGAAGGACATTCCCAGTAGATATCCACTACAGTTTAGAGTAAGTTGTTCATCATATTAACATTTATTGACTTTGTCAGTGTTGTGTGAATTGCAATCTTTGAAGAAACACAAAACTATGTTACTTAAAAAAAAACTCTTATCAAAGATCTCATTATATAATTGTATAGTGATTTCGGTTGTACTATATTTATCTGTATTTATCTAAGGGGGGGGGGGGGCTATTTATCCTTGAAAAGGAAGACGGTACATGTAATTATTGAAGTCAACTTCTGGGTAATTTCAGTGCATTCAAACAAATAAATGCATCGATGAATTGGCACACTTATGCTGTATATAATTGAGAATAAGGTACAGAAATTGGCTATATATAGTTTATTCTATATTTAACATAAAACTACCGGCAAAAATCAAAACTAATTATTGAATAAAGGTTGCCATTTCAAGGGGATTCTTAATTTTTCTGTCTCTGAATAAAGATAAAATCATTGAAAAAAAAAAAAAAACCAGGTATCTCAAAAATAAAATAAATAATCAATTTAATGGACTATCTCATAATTGTTGTGAAAAATACACTGTTTTTTTTTCAAACTTCAGGTATAGCTGAAAATGTTATATAGCTATGTACATTTTGTTATTGTAGCCCTGTACCAGATTATGTGAAGGCGACGGTCGATACTGTAATGAAGATTCACCGTGGAGAGAAAACGGGAGATGTTCTGGCCTTTCTCACTGGACAGGTAGGATTCTGTTACAATACTATTATAATTCAGACGGGGAGCCAACATGCTCTCACATACTTCACAGGGTTATCTGGCGGTTGCTAGGGAAAAGATGAATCGATCTTACACAGGGTGGGTAAAGACAGGCGGCATGCGCTATATGACGCTGCTCACAATGGTGTAACGTCATCATTTTACGTTGAGTAACCAAGTCGTAAATGATGTCATTAATTTTGACACACATTCCAAGGAGCATTGAAGACGGCGCGATGACAAACTTTCATAAAAACTTACGTTTGGTTGCAAGTATGTTAGAAAAATAATCAATCATGGGTCTGTTCCGCGAACAAGGATATCTCAACCCTTGTGTAAGAGTTTGGCTGGCCAGCACTCAGCAAGCCTCGTGCTGAATGGCCAAACTCTTACACTCGGGTTGAGATATCCCTGTCTACGGAACAAAATTGTCAATCAGTGAAATATATGTTACCACCACAGGTAATTATTTAGACTTTCTACTGAGTATACATTGTCTCAAAATGAAGTTAAGGCACTTTAGTAGAACTACATTTAAGCATGTTTGAGAAAGATGAAGTTGATTTGATTTGACTCAGTTGGTTTTACAAAATTCATGAAAGATTTCCAAACTTTTGGCCTATTGTGTTACTGATGAGTCCTAGAAACAGCTGTGTAATGTAGATACAGCATTTACTTATCCATTTCTTAACACATATTTAAAAGTAGGTTTCTTTGTTAGTATTTCTGTAAATTTCTCGATAATCATTTTGACAGAGTTGCCTTTATTTACAGGATGAGGTCCAGAAGGTTGTACAGCTATTGATGTAAGCATCTCCATGTAAACATTTTACTTAAGGGTATATGCTACCAGATAGTTTTATGTGTATCTTTATAAAAGATTTCTGCAAAATGAATCTTGGATATGTACACAAATATGTATACACTTTGTTCATTATGAACTGCTATAATAATCTGCTGATTAAATGTTTCAGAAAATAACGAGATAAAATGCAAGCATGTGTAAACATTTTTTCGTTCTGACAGCAAATCACTGAAAACAACAACTTTAAAAAATATCTCCATTATAATGTTGATGTCTAATAAAAGTGAATATAGTGTTGATAAGGCCTTTTTGCTTTATAGTGATGAAGCCAGACGTATTCCCAAGGATAAACTAAAGATGAAGGTCGTACCTATGTATGGAAGCCTTCCTGCATCTGAACAGGTAATATAAAATCATAGTTTCATTGCTGAAAATATTTTTTAATGTATATTTTCTCCAATTTTAATGCCCCCATAAAAATTGATGTTTATATTAAAGCACAAATCCAAGCTTATGGTATGATAAGATTAAAAAATAAACACTTTTGTCATTATTGTTTTCTTCATTTTATGTAAAAAAAGGAAATCTGTTGATGTAGATATCTGATGCGCCAATTCCTTTTCACATAGAAACTTGTTATCATTGGGTATTAATTATTAATATTTTATTGTTTTAGATGAAAGTTTTTCAAAGGACTCCTTTTAATACGAGAAAGATTGTGATAGCCACAAACATAGCGGAAGCTTCCATAACAATAGATGGTATTGTGTATAGTAAGTATATTACTTAACATACTTTTACAGCCCACTCACAATACTCTCTCGATGATATTTTGGAGTGAAGGTCATATTACAAGGAGAACATTGTAAGATCACGATTGAAAATATATTTCTACTGTTTTATTGCTAGTCTGCAATGAAAAGTTGCGTAGGCAATACTATTATATTTCTGTTGGCAAGAAAGAAATTTTAGTGAATTTTTAGTTTACTTATTCTGCTGACAATTAAAGTAGCAAAAGCAAGATTTATGATTACGCTTAATTCTTGTTTCATTTCTCTGACAATAAATTTTAGTTAAAAGATTGTATCAGCAGACCATTGAGTCAAAAATCTTGAAACAAGCTTTTATACTGCAAATGTTCTAATTTTGGTGTACTCAAATTTTCACACCTCACCCAGTTATACCAAATTAGCATGATGAAGAATTGTGACCGATATTATTTTTTTATATAGAAATAATACTGTAAACGTACTTATTTTAGCGGTAATCATATTTTAGCGCTTTTCGCGCTAGCATTAGTGCGCGAATTTATGTGCAGCGCTAATATATGTGCAGCGTTAAATTTTGTATCTAGTAAGTGTGCATACATTACGTGAAATAACTAGCTATGTTTTGCTTGTAATCCAATACGATCTATCTCCCGTGGTGTGGACCAGTTATTTGACATCAAACACAACGTACAATGCTTATCAATCGATGTTTATTTTATTCACAAAAACACAAAATAATAAATACAACACTACGCAAACACTGTCTCTGTTAAGAGTTCATATGGCAGTAATTAGGGTTTAAGCCGCAAGGCTATAGGGCCTACAGAGTTCAGTCACAGATTTTACGAATAGCTCCCAGTATGCCGCTTTTGTCCCAACCACGCATGACTGCATCTTTCGTCACCGACTGAAAGGACAAAACCATCCAACCAGCATGGAGGGGTTTCAGGGTGGTAAGCTTGAGATCCACATTTACTGAATCGATCGGTCCACCAGTCTTGAGCAAACTATCCACACTGTCCGCGTACCAGTTTTGAAAACACGTTTTTACAGATCTTTTAAAGTCTTCCGAATATATTTAATGTAATCCTGTATATCTTGGTCATATTTCCCGACCATCAAAGGCTTTCCTCTATCACCCTTTTTCAATTCTTCGGGTTCCTGCCCGTCAACTTTTTTTACGCGTACAAATTGTTTCTTTAGATTTCTAATTGTACTTTCATTCACTGTAAATCGGCGGGCAGCATTCATCACTCCGTTCTCAACAGCATATCTGGCCATTTTAGCCCGCTGCTCACTATCAAATGTGTTATATGATCCACGTTTTCTTTTTTGAGAACTTGGTGGGGTTTTAGTAATCTCATCGTTGGCTAATACGATATTTTCTGCATCGGCCTGACAGTTTGCTAACCGTGGATCAGGTAACATCGATGACGGAGGTGGCGAATCCACAGCGGATATTAACCAACGTTTCAGCATGATGGATAGTTATAAACTGACCAAACACACCAATACAACTAGTATACAATGTATTTATAGATTTATTCAGTAAAAACAACTCACAATTAAACTGTAGTCAGTGCGACCTGCCAGGCCCTATCGCCGACAATGTACAAATCTATTTTTAGTAACAGGGTGTTTTCCCAAAGTATAGTCGATTCCAGAAAAGCGTCGATGCGCTAATTCATGATTGCGCGAATATGTCGCTGGTGGTGGTTTGCGCGAAAATATGAGTGCGCTAATATAAGTACGTTTACAGTATATCAAAAATGTAATTAGTGGAAACATTATTTACCACATTGCTTTGAATGCAAAAAGAATTAGAAAAGATTACTGCTAAAAATATGTACATTTACAGTATTGTGAACCCGTCCTCTTTTTCTATAAAAAAGATTTGTGATGGACTTGATGCTTATTACACAGAATACGGTAACGTTTCAGAATATATTTGAACTCCAGTGTATACGGTTCAGTAAACCATGGTAAATATGTTGTTGTTACAGTAGTGGACAGTGGCTTTGTCAAGTTAGTAGCCTATAACCCTAAAACTGGCATAGGTAAGCTTTCTGAATTTTAATTCATTGCTAATAGATATTTTCAGTAGTATTCATATACAGCTTGCCTCATTACTTTATCCTGTCAGGGGTAAAGTGTACCCCTTCTCTGAAAATTGGAGGGATACAAACATCAATCGAGGGGTACTAGCAAAAATTCACATATCAAGGTTATTTATTTGTACGTAATTAGCCATCACATTACAGTTGTAATTAAAAGTGCTCATAAAGTTTAATTGAATTGAATATAAAAAAATATTGATTTTGATGAGATCATTTTTTATCAGCAATTTTAGGTATATTAAATATATGTTTTACAAAGATGAATCGACTCGTTTTCCCCTCAAATCTTCAATTATTTTATAATTCAATTCCACTTAATTTTCAATTGATCTGATATCGATGACTGGAACATTTTCTTGTCATAAAATCATATTTTCTTCAGAAAATTTTGATTCTTATCTGTGTGCAGTGTACCCTTGACATCAAGCGTTTGTGCTGGCATGACAGTTTTGTTGCGTGAACCCCGTACAGTTGCATGTAACGGGGCATACTAATATTATTTTGGCATAAAATGTTGCATTAAATCTGGCATTGAAGAAGAAATAAAAAAAAGAGCTGTCTATATTACAACAACATGGTACATGCTTTTCTTTCCAGAATCGTTAGTGATTATTCCTGTGTCACAGGCCTCAGCCCATCAGAGGGCTGGACGGGCTGGAAGAGTGCGTGCTGGGAAAGCCTTCAGACTATATACAGGTAAACCCTGTAGATTACATTGTGTATAGTTATGTAGGTAGACTATATACAGGTAAACCCTGTAGATTACATTGTGTATAGTTATGTAGGTAGACTATATACAGGTAAACCCTGTAGATTACATTGTGTATAGTTATGTAGGTAGACTATATACAGGTAAACCCTGTAGATTACATTGTGTATAGTTATGTAGGTAGACTATATACAGGTAAACCCTACAGATTACATTGTGTATAGTTATGTAGGTAGACTATATACAGGTAAACCCTGTAGATTACATTGTGTATAGTTATGTAGGTAGACTATATACAGGTAAACCCTGTAGATTACATTGTGTATAGTTATGTAGGTAGACTATATACAGGTAAACCCTACAGATTACATTGTGTATAGTTATGTAGGTAGACTATATACAGGTAAACCCTGTAGATTACATTGTGTATAGTTATGTAGGTAGACTATATACAGGTAAACCCTGTAGATTACATTGTGTATAGTTATGTAGGTAGACTATATACAGGTAAACCCCGCAGATTACATTGTGTATAGTTATGTAGGTAGACTATATACAGGTAAACCCTGCAGATTACATTGTGTATAGTTATGTAGGTAGACTATATACAGGTAAACCCTGTAGATTACCTTGTGTATAGTTATGTAGGTAAAACACGGATAAGTCAAAGCTGAGGGGACCAAGTAAAATATCTTACTTATTTGGTAGTTGACCTGACTGTGTTTTTAGCTCACCTGCACAAAGGGCAAGTGCAGAGCTTACACTGTGGCGTGGTGCCTGTCGTCCATCCTTCGTCAGGCCGGCCGTCTGGTGTAAACTTTTCCATTTAAACAACTTCTTCCAGGTCACAGAGGTCAAATAGGCTAAAATTCTTCTTTAAGAGTCCCAGGGAGTTGATATTGGATCTGTAGCATGCTTGGGTGAAGGGCTACCAAGATTGTTCAAATGAATGACCTTGACCTTTATTCAAAGTCACAAGTGTCTAATAGGCTAAAATCTTAAAAAAAAATTCTTCTCAATAACCAAGAGCCTCATGGAGTTGATATTGGGTCTGTAGCATGCTGGGGTGAAGGGCTACCACGTTTGTTCAAATGAATGACCTTGACGTACATTTAAGGTCACTAGGGTCAAATAGGCTAAAATATTTTTATGACTTATTTTCAATAGCCTGCAGGTCCAGAGACCTTAAATTTGACTTGTAGCATGCTTGGATGAAGGCTAGAAAGTAGTGTGGGGATTGGTTGAAATTTTCTGATCGATCATCACTTGTGTGTAGCCAATCGATGATCAATTAAAATCTGTATTTCCAAATGTATCTTTTGTATTCATGTCTCAATATTTTGTGTAATGCTTGTAACATCAATTTAAGTATCTACTAAACTGGTATACCTATACCATCTTCCTGTGTGTCGGTTTAATATTTGTTTATTACACAAAAAGTGAAGGCCACAGTGAAGGTATTTGTCATTAATTCCAACCATGTCTATATGTGGTTCATTAACAAACCATTTTTGATTGTCTTTCCTATCTTCTTTCAATCAAACTTTTTGTATTTGCCTTCTAAGCTTAATATAGGATACAATATATGGTAATATTCTTAAATATGATTATACATGCATAATCGTTTACTATATTCATTTTTGATACCTGCAGAAAAAGCTTATGATGACCTGCCAAAAGCCACAGTTCCAGAGATGCAGCGGAGTGATCTGGCTCCAGTCGTTCTACAGATGAAAGCTCTAGGCGTGGGCAATGTCCTGTGTTTTAACTTCCTGTCTGCGCCGCCAGCTCAGAACATGGTTCGAGGTCTGGAGCTGCTGTATGCCTTGGGTGGTAGGTATTACGTGTATAATACAAGATACAGGGATAAATCATGCTGTAATTTTATATTTACAGCTATGGATTGGTAGGCTGTAATGAGGTATTGTATATACTATTTATAGCAGTGGATATCTGATATGATTAACTTGAAATCCTGCTTCAGAATTTGGGGTCAGAATTAAAACTTAATTATAATAGTAAAATAAATGAATGAATTCTACATTGCTCATAAGTTGTAATAGTGTAACTTTTTACCAAGAATATCTATGACTTTGCTGTGTAATGGGAGGGAGAAGGAAGCATGAATATTGTGTTAACGTGGCGTTCATTCTGTTTACAGCCATGGACGACAATGGCATGCTAACTTCACCATTAGGACTGCAAATGGCAGAATTCCCACTATCTCCAATGTTTGCTAAAATGCTACTGGTATCAGGTAAGTTAGCTTGTTATATACCACGGTCCTCTTGTTGCTGTTTGGTCTAAGATAACTCTGTGGTGCTAAATTTTCCTGACTTTTCAAAAATCACTATGCAATTTTATGTGAACATGGCTGAAATATCCAACTCATGCCCCTGAGCAATTGTTATTAATTTTGATTTTTTTGTTTTAATTTTGAGGTAGATCGAAAAATCATGTTGTTGCAGCCCTCAGATATCATAGGCAGACAAGGTTTGAGATTGTCTTCTTCAATCATCATTACATATTATTAATAAGTACCGTTTGTGCACTAAATATACGTGGCCTTGTCACCTTCCCAGGAGAGTACCAGTGTTCAGTGGAGGCGATCTCTGTGGCGGCCATGACACAGATACAGAATGTGTTTGTGACCCCTTCTGGTCAGAGGAACACCTCGGTAAGTCACAAACACAGGAAGCTTGAAAGTACAGAGAATTTGAATAAAATTGGAAAGGCTGCCGTTTATAGGCTTTCAAGGAAGTTATTCACAGAAAGTAGTGAAAATAAATATTCTGAAACAAGGTCAATAAAATATTTCAATGAAAATATAATTGGGTGGTCCAGTTGTGCAGTGTTAATGTGCCTGCCTTGTACCCAAGTGACAGGAATTTGATTCTCAGATCATGACATGAAAAGGTATGGGGGTCACTTGCCCAACAAAAATGGAGATTTTCTCTGGGTTCTCGGGTTTCCTCCCACAGTTAGGCCCTTCGGGTGCTTCCATCGGGGCCAAAAACAGTAATTAGTAAAAGATGATATAGCTTATTTTGCAATAGTTCAAAAATAAAAGAGTTTATATTATAAACATACAGTCACAACTTGTTATCTACAACTCTGATAACTCATAGAATACATCAAAAAATCAAAGTAAAATAAACTTGGTTACCTCGAGTATTCAGTATGACTCAAACATATTTCTTGGCTTCATTTATTCCAAATGATCAAGGTTTGACTGTATATCATTGTGAATACAGGTATTAGAAGATCACATTATATTATATATAATCTTTGATTGACAGGACAAGATGAAACGGAAATTTTCGGTAGATGAAGGAGACCATGTGACACTAGTGAACGTTCTTGCTGCTTTCCTCAAGGTTAGTCAGATTGACCGTAGATTTATATGGCAGCTGTTGTCTGTGACTTGTCTGGTTTATCACCCTGTGAGTAGCCAGAGTGACATTGGTGACATGTCCATGAAGTGACACTTACGGTACTGGTCTTCATCTCCTTGTACTATTTCAAGGATCTGCTTGCGTATTGTAAATCCATCATTTTGTTGGTATTTTGCCCTCCTTTTGTTGATTTTATCAATTTTCAGTTAGAGTTATGGTTTTGTGAACATGTTGGTATTAAACTTTTGTTCTTTATGCGGTGATATGATGACTCATTTTTATTACAGTTTGAACAAAGTTCAGTTGACCTATTGTGATTGCCTTTTGTCTGGCGGCATTCGTCGTGCGTTGATCGTCGTAAACAATTGACATTTTCAGCTTCTTCTCAATAACCAACAGGCCCAGGTAACCTGATATTGGGTGTAGCATGCTGAGATGAAAGGCTACCAAGTTTGTCAAAATGGATGACCTTGACTTTCATTCAAGGGCACAGGGGTCAAATATGCTAAAATCTTTAAGCAACTTCTTATTAAGCAAGTGGCCCAGAGAACTGATATTGGGCCTATAGCATGCTGGTGTGAAGGGATACCAAGTTTGTTCAAATGGATGACCTTGAATGACGAGACAAATATGCTTAAATCTTTAAAGAACTTCTTATTTAACGAGAGGCCCAGAGAACTGATATCTGGCCTATAGCATGCTGTCGTGGAGGGCTATCAAGATTGGTCTAATGAATGACTTTAACTTTCATTCCCATACTGTTGCACATACTGTTTTTTTGTTAAAGGGGATAAATATGTCTAAATATGACAGAAATTTCTACAATGGCTTGATTGTTTGGTGAATAATTTAAAAAAAAATGTACTTCAACTTGAAAGGGGTGATTGGGTTGCCTTTCAACTAGTATAGGCTGCCGGGGTTTACTTCCCTGATCAGATATGAAAAGATGTGGGGTCACCTGTTCTCTGAGTACTTTGGTTTCCTCTCTCAGCAAGAGCCCTCCTACACTCCCATCCCTGTCAATAAGAGTGATTAATATAAGTTGGTAGATTTAGTTTTATATATAGATATCACTATATATCAGCGTCAGTGTGGCGGTGTCCCTTAATTTTAGGCTGATCAAATTCAAACTTAATACACAATTGCTTGCTTTGGATTGCTTTTCAGGTCCAAAGGTCAAAAGTCAAGGTCACTGTTGCAAAAAAAAAAGAAAACTTGTTTCTGTGTGATAACTCAAGTTCCTTTGGGTTTGTCTTACTCAATTTTAATGCAGATATTCCTTAGCACAAGTTCTTGCTTGGGATTGTTTTTTAGGTCCATAAAACAAAGGTCAAGGTCACCGATACTAGAAATAAAAAAAAAATCTGTGTGTGATAACTCTTGTAATCACCCAACTATCTGCATAGGTGACACATCCTCTTACGTGGAACTCTTGTTCCTCTAGGATCGGCATCCACACCAATTTTCAAGAACCTGTGTTTAAGCTGATACTACACCACCGACAGCATAACAGTTTTACCAATTTTTTACCCATTTAGTCTACCACTGCACCCTGACATTTGGTTACATAATCCAGCGAAAATTTCTCAAATGGAGATAACCTTTCAGAAAAGACTAAGGATTTAGCGAAGGACTGAAAACAAGTTGTACTTAATTCATTTGATATGGAGATTTAATGCCTGAGCGATTAAATCCCAAAGAGACTTGACGAGAAAACTTTCGAAAATATTAAAATTGGCTTGAAATTTTGTAACACTTTAAATGACACATAGCTTGGTTTTTTTCAGTTACATAAGTTCAGAGGTTTTCTTAATTTTTGTCTTTGTTGTTTCGAGTGTAAATACATCGATCATTTTGACATTGATTGCATGGTGTTCCAGACAGTTATAATCAAACTCTCAAGTATTATATTAACAGAATGGTATTGCATATCTGGAACATTATTAGATATCCTGGATTGAGTAATTTATTTAATGTGATGTGTCTTAATATATTGTTATTTCAAAGATATGAATAACTTGACAAAAGTTTTAAATTCTAAGATTTGAAAATCTGTCCCAATATAACGTATGTATCAATATGATACTTGATCTTCTGTTACAGTATGGCAGTAATAAGAAATGGTGCCATGAATATTTATTAAACTACAAAGGCCTGACCCGCGCTGTGCAGATTCGTGACCAGCTTACACGACTCCTCACTAGATTTAACATTCCCATCATATCCTGTGAAGGTAGGCAACTTTTGTATTCCTACAGTTATACTGTTGTTTTGTTTCAGCAGGAGTTACCTTTCCTTCTACGTCCACTATTTATATGCATATAATGTACATAAACTGATCAAGATGGAAATTGAACCCATTTTACATTTAGGATGTCATATATAGGGGACATATTGAAATTTTGCCAATTTCAGAACATCTCTTATATACCTTTTCATTCATACAAACCTGAATATGACTATGGGTCGATACCAAAAGTGAACTTTATAATTATGGTGGAACTCGAGGACAATGTTGTCACAGTATCAACAGTATCAATACACAACTATTGGCCAAAACGTGTTCCTAAACTTCCCTACCAGCCCCGGTCGACTTAAGTACAGTGAAGATGCCAATGAATGCCTGGTCCAGTAATAAGCCTACCCCCCTCCTTCTTTGGGCTGAAGTTTATGTATTTATCACATGGACTAATTGAAGGATATACATGTTCACACTTCTATATCTATATAAGCCTCTACTTACATAACTTGCACAACTGACTTTGGATTACATCTATACACTGATGGTTGGCCGGCCAGACATCCTAATTCTAGTGTACACCCACCAGACGCTAAACTTATAGACGGGGCATATATATATATCCCTCAAAGGATTTGTATTAAGTCATTTTCTTTGAAATAATGATAATTAATGACATACCATATCCAACAGTAAGCCTTGGGGGGGGGGGGGGGGGGGGGGGGGGGGGCAACACAACGTAGGGAAAGCACCAGTTTGATAACAACTCACTTTGTTACTAGACAGCTTTTATCCCTCACGACGAAGTCGAGGCGGGGACATGGCGTTCTGTTCATATGTTCATCTGTTCATGTCATAATGTTCACTTTTTGACACCGTTCCAGCGACTGCACTTCAAATAGATTTTGATCAAACTTCATACATTGGTCAAGTATCAGAATACCTTGAATGAGTCTATTTCAGGATGTCAAGGTGAAGGTCACATTGGCTATTTATAGAAAGTCTTAATTAGTTATCCCTCTTGACTCTTCAATTTAATAAAAACAGATTATGATCAAACTAATCATGTTGTTAAAGTATGAGAAGACCTCGAATAATTTCATGTTGGCATGCGAGGGGATTTGAAGTCTTCACAATGCTTTGTTTTCATAGGTTTCTCTTTTCATGCTTTCTATTGTAAGATTAATCTCTTTATAATGATAACATGGAATTTGCCTCATCAGCTGTATGTTGTAACTTTTATACAAAAACATGATTGCTTTTGAATAGAGGTAAAATTACAGCCCTATAGACAGCTGAGGAGATTAGGTGTTCATGTGGCAATAAATCAATCAAAATCAATGCTTTTTTAACCATGAAACAGTCGAGACTGGTGTGAAGGAAAAAAAAACATTTGGGGAAAATCCAGTAAACATCTTAAAAGAAAATCCCCTGTCTCATGCTATTTTATAGTGTCAAAAATGATTTAGTTAGCGTCATTATCGCACCATGTAAATTTCTGATCCCTAGAATTAATACGGAAGGTATTTGAGTTTGGTTGATCAGAGTTAGTTTAAACACACTGGGGAGTGTAAACACACTGGGGAGTGTTGAGATTATAGTCTGGTAATGACAGTACAGGTGTGTAGGCTCGCAGGTAATGTAATCTACTAACGAGCAAATCTGGGTCGGCTAATATACGAAGAGTTTAAACCAATTACATTATAGACCTGTTTTATTTCACTCCGGAATCGAATCTATGCATCTCATTGGATAGTAGATGTAGGTCACAAGGAGACTGAATAATGAATTTCTATGATCGGCAGCACACATGGTGTTTTAGACTGTGTGTGGGTCACTGATGTTATTATGAGAGCTTAATTACGGTGAGATTTTGATTGGCTGAAAAAGATGTTTATCACATTTTTTTGCCTGTAACATTTAAAGAGTTACCTAACTTTTATTCCCTTTTTCTATAAATTCCTTTTTTTACCCCAAAAAAAGGTGTCTTAAAAAAAAAAAAGAAAACTTTTCTTTATAAACGAAAAAAAATATTTTTTTTTTATTTTAAAAGAGGGGGAAAAAACCAGTTTTGGGGAAAAAAATAAATTTTTAAAGGCAACATTGGAAGGAAATTTTTTTTTAAAAAAAAAAGAGGGGGGCACTTGAAATAATCTAAATTATTTATTAGTTTTAAAAAATTTTGGTGTTAAAAAATATTGAAAGTTTTTTTTTAAAAACCTTAAACCGGGAAAATTATATACAGGTCGATAAAATAACTTAAACACACAAAAAAAGGGGGAAATACTTAGTGAGTGGTAGACCCCCAAACCCCAAAACCCCCCAAAAAATTTTTTTTAAAAATTTTTAAAAAAAATTTATTTCTGTTTTTAAAAGCCGAAAAAAAACTTTTATTTTTTTGTTTTTTTTTCAAAAAACAAAAAAAATTTTTTTCCCAAAAAGGGTTTTTTTTGGTGGGTCTCAAAGAAATTTTTTTGACGCTTT
>NW_022980699.1:0-14278 GCF_902652985.1 Pecten maximus
ATTTCTTAACTTTGGAAAAATGAATTATTCCATCTTTTTAAAATTATTTTGAACCTGAAAGAAAAAAAAAAAGATTGTTTCCTTCCAACTTTGTCAAATGAAGATTGATTCCACTGAAACAGATTCAACCTCTGCTAATCTTATTTATAGGGGATCCTATTAATCTGCTGTGTTTGTGCACCATTGATTTGCCCTTACTATCTGTAAAATTATTATTGCTATTGCTGCAGATGTTTCTGAGAAGCCTAAAATATAATCTAAATGTATAGACTAATGATGGAGGAGGACGGCCAAACCGCAGTTAGAATAGGTTATATACGACCTCATAGGTGACATAAAAATCAAATTTGGATAGTTTTCCATGAGCAAATATTACCAAAAATGTTATATTGAACTGACTTACGGTGAAGGCTGCTTCCCGCATGAATTGTTTCGCCTTGTCATCCAATTTCGCCGGGACAGTAAGTACAAACTTAATGTCGCTATCCTTGATATTTCCAAACAAATTTGCTATGTTTCCCATCAAATGGTCTTTCAGATAACGGATAGAAAGGGATAACACTTCTAATGCTGTTAATGTCTTTCCGCTTCCAATCGCTTTAACGGTTGTGTTCCGATTCAGGGTCTATAATCAAAACGTTTCATAAGAAAATTTTAGGGTATAGCTGGTAATATAAATCTAGACAATTCAATTGAATAACAGCACACTGCTTATATGGTGTGAACACGAAATCTGCAAAATTATCTCTTTGACTCTTAATTTTGAAACGTTTTATGAAGATATGAGGGATTAATAAGATATTTCACCCTCCTTACGCGTAAGACAGAGAGGAGATGCTTTAAGTTACTACGTTGTAATTAAGACGAACTAGTTCCTACAAATGTTGTTATTGAGATCATCAGTCTCATCACAAAGACATTTTTGTTAAGGAGACTCACCAGTACCAAAAGGCCTTGTTTTTATGGAACATCCACTAGATACATATTTTGATGTTATGGAGACCTATGTTGTTTTAGAAAATAACCAGTACAAACGCACATTTTTGCTACTGAGACCAAAAAGTACATTGTTGTTGTAGCGTCCACCAGCACACCTACATCTTGTTATGGCGACCACTAATGCCTACACACTTTTATCATGACGACCACTAATACCTACACACCTTGTTGTTATGGAAAACCATCACTACCTACAAACGTTATTATTATGGAGAATTAGGAGTACTTATATACCTGTTGTTATGGATAATTATCAGTACCAACATACCTTGTTATTATAGAGATCAATCAGTACCTTCACACTTTGTTATTATAGAGATCAATCAGTACCTACACACCTTGTTGTTATAGAGATCAATCAGTACCTACATACTTTGTTGTTATAGAGATCAATCAGTACCTACACACCTTGTTGTTATATAGATCAATCAGTACCTACACACTTTGTTGTTATAGAGATCAATCAGTACCTACACACCTTGTTGTTATATAGATCAATCAGTACCTACATACCTTGTTGTTATAGAGATCAATCAGTACCTACACACTTTGTTGTTATAGAGATCAATCAGTACCTACATACTTTGTTGTTATAGAGATCAATCAGTACCTACACACCTTGTTGTTATAGAGATCAATCAGTACCTACACACTTTGTTGTTATAGAGATCAATCAGTACCTACACACTTTGTTGTTATAGAGATCAATCAGTACCTACACACCTTGTTGTTATAGAGATCAATCAGTACCTACACACTTTGTTGTTATAGAGATCAATCAGTACCTAACATACCTTGTTGTTATAGAGATCAATCAGTACCTACACACTTTGTTGTTATAGAGATCAATCAGTACCTACATACTTTGTTGTTATAGAGATCAATCAGTACCTACACACCTTGTTGTTATAGAGATCAATCAGTTCCTACACACTTTGTTGTTATAGAGATCAATCAGTACCTACACACTTTGTTGTTATAGAGATCAATCACTACCTACACACCTTGTTGTTATAGAGATCAATCAGTACCTACACACCTTGTTGTTATATAGATCAATCAGTACCTACACACTTTGTTGTTATAGAGATCAATCAGTACCTACACACCTTGTTGTTATAGAGATCAATCAGTACCTACACACCTTGTTGTTATAGAGATCAATCAGTACCTACACACCTTGTTGTTATAGAGATCAATCAGTACCTACACACTTTGTTGTTATAGAGATCAATCAGTACCTACACACTTTGTTGTTATAGAGATCAATCAGTACCTACACACTTTGTTGTTATAGAGATCAATCAGTACCTACACACCTTGTTGTTATAGAGATCAATCAGTACCTACACACTTTGTTGTTATAGAGATCAATCAGTACCTACACACCTTGTTGTTATAGAGATCAATCAGTACCTACACACTTTGTTGTTATAGAGATCAATCAGTACCTACACACTTTGTTGTTATAGAGATCAATCAGTACCTACACACCTTGTTGTTATAGAGATCAATCAGTACCTACACACCTTTGTTGTTATAGAGATCAATCAGTACCTACACACCTTGTTGTTATAGAGGATCAATCAGTACCTACACACATTGTTGTTATAGAGATCAAATCAGTACCTACACACTTGTTGTTATAGAGATCAATCAATAACTACACACCTTGTTGTTATAGAGATCAATCAGTACCTACACACTTTGTTGTTATAGAGATCAATCAGTATTACACACCTTGTTGTTATAGAGATCAATCAGTACCTACACACTTTGTTGTTATAGAGATCAATCAGTACCTACACACTTTGTTGTTATAGAGATCAATCAGTACCTACACACCTTGTTGTTATAGAGATCAATCAGTACCTACACACATTGTTGTTATAGAGATCAATCAGTACCTACACACTTTGTTGTTTATAGAGATCAATCAGTACCTACACACTTTGTTGTTATAGAGATCAATCAGTACCTACACACCTTGTTGTTATAGAGATCAATCAGTACCTACACACATTGTTGTTATAGAGATCAATCAGTACCTACACACTTGTTGTTATAGAGATCAATCAGTACCTACACACCTTGTTGTTATAGAGATCAATCAGTACCTACACACTTTGTTGTTATAGAGATCAATCAGTACCTACACACCTTGTTGTTATAGAGATCAATCAGTACCTACACACTTTGTTGTTATAGAGATCAATCAGTACCTACACACTTTGTTGTTATAGAGATCAATCAGTACCTACACACTTTGTTGTTATAGAGATCAATCAGTACCTACACACTTTGTTGTTATAGAGATCAATCAGTACCTACACACCTTGTTGTTATAGAGATCAATCAGTACCTACACACTTGTTGTTATAGAGATCAATCAGTACCTACACACCTTGTTGTTATAGAGATCAATCAGTACCTACACACTTGTTGTTATAGAGATCAATCAGTACCTACACACTTGTTGTTATAGAGATCAATCAGTACCTACACACTTTGTTGTTATAGAGATCAATCAGTACCTACACACCTTGTTGTTATAGAGATCAATCAGTACCTACACACTTTGTTGTTATAGAGATCAATCAGTACCTACACACTTGTTATAGAGATCAATCAGTACCTACACACTTTGTTGTTATAGAGATCAATCAGTACCTACACACTTTGTTGTTATAGAGATCAATCAGTACCTACACACCTTGTTGTTATAGAGATCAATCAGTACCTACACACTTTGTTGTTATAGAGATCAATCAGTACCTACACACTTTGTTGTTATAGAGATCAATCAGTACCTACACACCTTGTTGTTATAGAGATCAATCAGTACCTACACACTTTGTTGTTATAGAGATCAATCAGTACCTACACACCTTGTTGTTATAGAGATCAATCAGTACCTACACACCTTGTTAGATCAATCAGTACCTACACACTTTGTTGTTATAGAGATCAATCAGTACCTACACACCTTGTTGTTATAGAGATCAATCAGTACCTACACACTTTGTTGTTATAGAGATCAATCAGTACCTACACACCTTGTTGTTATAGAGATCAATCAGTACCTACACACCTTGTTGTTATAGAGATCAATCAGTACCTACACACCTTGTTGTTATGGAGATCAATCAGTACCTACACACCTTGTTGTTATAGAGAATCATCAGTACATACATACTTTGTTGTTATAGAGAATCATCACTACATACGCACCATTTTGCCATAAAGATCCATCATGAATCCTTTGAAAAAGTGATAATCCTGATGTCCGTCGTCCTCTTCTAAAAGAGCAAAGTTTTCCTCAGCCTCATAGCCAAAAGAATTAAAGGACTTATCTGGGTTGAGAAGTAGTGCTGTTGGAGCTTTGGATGCTATCAAGGAACGTGAGCCAGCGGCCCATACGTTTGAACATATCTTCAATGGGTCTTTCTGAAAGTTGTCTTTGTCAGAATATGCATACCCGGAATATGTCACGCCAAATTCTATTGCAGCGGCAAATAGATAAGTCGACATTCCACCCCCTGCAACCGCCATTTGAATTCCTCTACAAAATAAGAATTACCTTCCTCATGATGAAATACACATTGGTATGATATAGTACTTAGACTAAAACACATGGCACAAAACAACATGTATATTATTTAAGACCCCGATCTCTAGACAGATTCTTCAAAATGTATTAAACAAGATCATCTGAAACGGATGTATAATATGACATATGATCAAAATAAGAAGAGAATTTCCAAGACAAATAAAACTAGCGCTTTGGATTTTTTCAGATTTTTTTCTATTTATTTATATCTATTTATTTTTTACCTCAAACTCAGCGGTTGAATAAGTAATTGCAAAACTAAATAAAGTCGAATCCAGTCTTACCAATATTCCTATATTGTGTGCTATAGACACTTGTGTGCAAAACGGCATTGTCATTTTGTAAAAAGAAAATATGTTACACAACTGTGCTAGTTGTGTCCGCCTGAAAAATGAATTTTTGCATGTTTTGTTGAAAATAACAAATAGCTTAACAAATTACATGTCAACAGCAAGGCCCATGGTTAGCCATGGTACATATTAAAATTGACCAAGTTCCTGTTAGATTGACCATAGTAGGGATTCATATGTTTTAAAATGTCACTGATACATATTGTATGACTGGATTTGCTATTTGAATTACCCTTGATATAGACAAAGCAGTTTGATAGTAGTTATATAACCATATGCAATGTATGTAAATTACCTTCTGTCTTGATCTGAACCGGAAAGCTAGTTTATAATTTCTCCGTGCGCATGTCCGATTTGCATGTTTGAGTTTCGGGTACACACTGACACTCGTGTCACGCTATATATTGTATTGGGAACCCTCTCTGCTTTTTCTGATTTTCTGCTGTCAACATGGCAATTTCTTAAACTTAGTCAGCACTATTAGGTAATCTAACAAAATCACTGTCCAGCAACACGATAGAAAGTACAATTGATTAGCCTTATTTTTTGAAAAAAAAGTAATTCCTGCATCAAACTTCACACGTAAACTTGTTACAACATCGCTGATACATACATTCGTGTTATCATAGTCAAGTATGTATTTGTGACCCAATTTTTCGCTCAGTTATTTTCGGGTTGATAAAGATAACGAAACTCATAGCCAATGCATATGTTATATCCTGTCGGGTACGCCTGCGTACTGAAGGACTTACTTGTAACACGAGGTGGCTATGTGTATAACTGCCTTAAATACACACATTACACAGGTAACTGGTAGTTCACGCAAAGCATAGTCAACTCAACTACTGAGGTCATAACAACTAAAATTATGAGTTTTGTGCAAACTCATGCATCAATTGGTTCTTTTTCTGTAGCTGTGCAGAAGTATGACATGTTAAAATCGTTAATTAGATGTTAAGGTTCATTACCAGACCTCCAGTAAATATTGTTTGCTATTGAAATAGTTTGCGAGAGCAGTTATGGTTTTACCTGTGTTTCTTTTAAAATGGAACAATCTTGTATTCACAACTGCCTACCAACTCTTCCTAATAAATCAAATTGTTGGTTCTCTTATTGCGAGAAAAATTAGAAACTTAAAAAAAATATATCTGAAAACAGGTAACAGGTACGAAATAATACTTTTCTATGGATAACCATATGGCATTTACAAAGGTACTCCAATGCTTGAAATTTAAAAATGCATCTTAGATTTTAACTTTCAGTGTTGCAAACTCACCTACCCTATGTATCGACAGACCACTTCAGAGGGGGCAAGTACACGTGTCAATGATTTGTTGGTATTTATAATCAATACTCAGGCAAATATTGTATGAAGTACCTTTCAGACAAATTGATAAACAACTTATTTTATTTTTATAATGATGCTAGTTCCAGAAATGGCTCTGGAATTTTTTGAAAAGAAACAAATTTTCCCATTGAATTTGCTAATATTGGGCAGAGAGAGAAAAATAGCCCACAGATGTCATCAACTCTTTCCACTGTATCTTGGGTTTTAACATTATAAAATATAACAGGTAAGTTGTTTTTTTAATCTTTTTAATCTGATCATAGAATATTTATTGTAAATGTATGAGTATATTATAGAATAATGCTGTTTTTATCATGATTTACGGAGATTTATTTGTTGATGCTCAAGTTATTATTGACTCAGCGTTACGGAGGTCTTCTTGGAAATTATAGTAGATTTAGATAGTTTTTATTGTAAAATGAAATCATCTCAGTTCAAAATAATCATTTTAAAACTGTGTCTTTTTAACATGCTATTTTAACATGCTGATTTGGTGTTATAGCATGCTAACATGCTGTTTTAATATGCTGATTTGGTGTTTTAGCATGCTAACATGCTGTTTTAACGTGCTGATTTGGTGTTTTAGCATGCTATCATGCTGTTTTAGCATGCTGATTTGGTGTTTTAGCATGCTAACGTGCTGTTTAACGTGCTGATTTGGTGTTTCAGCATGCTAACATGCTATTTTAACATGATGATTTGGTGTTTTAGCATGCTAACATGCTATGTCAGCATGCTGATTTGGTGTTTTAGCATGCTAACATGCTATTTTTAGCCTGCTTTTTTGGTGTTTTAGCATGCATGCTGAATTAGTGTTTTGGCATGCTAACATGCTAATTTAACATGCTGAATTGGTGTTTTAGTATGCTAACATGCTTTTTATTCCATTTATGTCTACTGTCCTTTGGTTGAACCAGTGATGGTGGGTGATTCCGAGGTTCCTCTTGTCAGATTAGTTCCAATTGATGATATGCCAGGACATGTCATCAGTAATGAATTCAAACCAATTCATTATGTACCATTACAACAACGTCAATTTCAAGAAATAGAAATAATGTTGAGAGACGATACAGGAAAACCCATTCCATTTGAGAGAGGAAAAGTTGTCGTCACCTTACATTTTAAGAGGCATTCTTTAGGTTCAATTTATCAGAACTAAAAGGTCTATATAAGAAATTATTATTAGGTTAAAACTGAGGAAAAGCAATCAATATGAAAGCTGCTCACCAATTTGACAGAAACCTATTTGATAGGTATTACTTGAATCAAGCTGGACCAGGTGGTAGTGGAAATGTCTTCAGAGGAACAAGAATGCAGAGGTCATGGTATAGGAGGTCTGTTTAGAGTTTTTTTTTAAACCATTAAGCCTTTAATTCATTCTGAAATGAAGAGCATCACTCCAATTGTGAAGAAAGGAGTAAGACTTGTAGGCAAACAAGCAATTGATTATGGCATGAAATTGACTAGTGATTCGCTAAAGGGGGAAAACATCAAAACTGCAGCAAGAAAACATTGAAGCTAGAGATCAGCTTAAGCGTAAAGCTTTGCAAGACCTAAGGCCACCTGGAAGGAGAAAAAGAAAAACAAAAGAATTATCCAATCAGCATAGAGCAAAAGATATCTTTGATTCATGATCCCTCAGCTGCGCAAATGGACACTACAGGAAACGATAATCATGGCTACATCAAGAGGAAATTGCCAACAGCAACCAGTACTAGATCTGTGGAAATGATGGGAAGACTCCATTCTGACCTATTTGCTTAGGTAAGATATCTTGTCAATAACGTGAACATGAAAATAACGTTAACCAGAAGTAAAGATGTTTTCTGTTTGATGGGAGAAGACAAAGAATTCAAAGTTGTCATCAAGGACATCTATCTAAACGTGAGAAAAGTTAGACTGAGTCCATCAGTGAGACTAGCCCATGCGAAAGGATTGGAAATATCACCTGTCAAATACCCAATCAGAAAAATTGCAATGAAAGTATTTTCTGTTCCAAGAGGAACTCACAATTTTGTAAAGGATAATCTGTTTCTAGTACAAATGCCTAAGAGATTGGTCATTGGATGTGTAGACAGTGATGCCCATATTGGACTCATCACCAAGAATCCTTTTCATTTTAAAGATTTTGATATTAATTTTGTTGTCCTGAACGTGGATGGCAAACAAGTTCCCACCAAGCCTTTGCAGCCAAATTTCACTCAGAAACATTACGTAAGAAGCTACATGGGTCTGTTTAACACTACCACGTAATGCTGAAGAGCATGGTGCTGAAAAGCTATGGCCAACAACCCGTTGAGAACATGACTTGGAGGTATGGCTGACCTGAAGCTCATGGGTACCATAGCCTGGTCGCTCAAATGTCCAGGAGTCGGCAAGAGTTGGGAGTTACATCACTTAGGCTTGGGGTTTGACTTGCTGTCTTACCCTGGGCCAGATAGAGTTGATGTATGCAGTCCAGCTAACCCTTGGTTCTGGGGTTGGATTGACCGATTTGTGGTGTATAGCAGTAGTCTGGCATCATTAATAGTCCATGTTATTATGTTATTACATGGTGTCAGTTTACTGCCATAGGCCCAAAGGTTGAAACCGATAAAGTCACAAGCAACCAATTAGAAGGTGGCGGTGGGGAGGTGGATGGTATGACTGTTTGTTCAAGCAGTTAGAACAACAATGGCAATTTGGATAGAATTTCTGAAGAGAAATTGACATTAGCCATGTGACCGAGCGTGGTCTTCTGATTGGATCTCTTGACATCCTTACCTTGTTAGTAAGGGGCTGTTTAATTAGAATATGTAAATTAGGTGCAGGAGTGACACCTCCCTTCATAGATAACCGTAGGGTCAGGGAGGTCATAGATAGAGCCAGACTGGTCAAGACTGAGTGATAAGGGTAATTAGATTCCCCCAAGATAATATCTGCATGCAAGTCTTATCTGTGCCCATTACATTCAGACTGGGAAGTTGCTTTGATTAGGTTTGTTTATCTGAGAGACAGACAACATAAAAACTAGCAGGTGCTTTGAGTATATATTTGCACATGTGTGCAGTTGACAAGCGGACATGAGATGTCCTTTGATACAGTTTATTTAGCCTTGGCATGACCTGTACTGGTCAGCAAGGAGGAGCATAAATCTCCAAAAGCTTCAAGTGAAGCCATGCAGTATGTTAAATTGACTGTGTTTGGATGACAGGCAGGCCCCATATCTGCTGTGTAAACCTGCCTAATATTTAATATTAGACTTTAATATGGCACTGGTTTTACCCTGTTTGGATTTGATCTGACACCTGACCTTTCAGAAGTGGGCACATTTCATCTTATAAAAAGGGAAACTTGTCTTTGGAAGTGCATTTCGGAACAGCCCTACCAAATACCATCAACGTTGTGGTGTATGCTGAATTTGACAATATCATAGAAATAGATCGTAACAGGCAAATTCATTTTGATTATAGTGCATGATGAATACTTTAGAAATAGAACTGATCCTACAAGCCATTTCTATTCATTTTGCAGTGGTGTATGCTAGAAATGCATTACCTACATGTCCTTTAAGTGTTCCTAGTCTCATGGTTTGTAATACTGACCCAGATAATAAACAAGGGCAACATTGGTTTGCTATGTATAAAGATGAAAAAAGACGTAGAGAATATTACCATCCTTATGGTTGTCTCCCTTTCATCTAGATGTTATCAATTTCTTAAACCAGCAATGTAAAACATGGATTTAAAATCTCATTGCAGTACAGCATTTGAACTCTCTAGTGTTAGGTCAACATTGTATCTATTGCTTGGTTCACCGAGAAATGGGAATGACCATGAATGACATCACCGAATATCTTCAATCAGAATGGCATGCCGTTACTATCATTGTAGATGATTTTGTAAAGGACCTTGTACTTGACTTGTTGTTGTATTAGAAAATTGTTCATACCCAGTAATATCTAGAAATGTACTTATAAAATGTAAATTATTGTTAATCTCTGTTTTAGTATTCTTTGCATGTATGTTAATGAATATAAAAAACCAACATTAGGGTCATTTGATGTGAATTCTTGTATTTCAATCAGAATTATATTGCAATAGCTGCCATGTTTTTTCATGACAAAACATGACAAAATAATGACAAAATCATGACAAAAATGACAAAATCATGACAAAATCATGACAAACATGACAAAACATAAAAATCATGACAAAACATGATAAAATCGTGACAAAGTATGACAAAATATGACAAAACATGACAAAATTATGACAAAACATGACAAAATCATGACAAAATAAAACAAAAATGACAAAATCATGACAAAAATGAAAAATCATGACAAAAATGAAAAAATCATGACAAAAATGACAAATCATGACAAATCATGACAAAACATGACAAATCACGACAAAACATAACAAAAATGACTCAATCATGACAAAATGACAAAATCATGTCAAAACATGACAAAAATGACAAAATCATGACAAAACATGACAAAATCATGACAAAACATGACCAAATGACAAATAATGACAAAAGCATGACATAAATGACAAAATGACAAATAATGACATGAAATCCAACCCTGCTAGCCATTTACATACTTTTCTTTAATCTCCAAATATTTTCACCCTGAAAAGATAAAATTTCTAGAATATACAGTTAAAGAAAGGTATGTCACTTTTGCATTTGAAAACCAAGATACAGGGGAGAGAATTGAAGACTCCGTTTAGTTTTTTTTTCTCTTCCAGAATGTCTCATTCAAGATGGCTGCCAACATTGGCAGCCATATTGAATGAGGCATTCTGGGAGAGAAAAAACCTATAGTGCCAGCACATCTCTCTATGTCGCACTACATATATTTTAAGGTATACATGTATTATTCTAAGGCTGTCTTCAAACTGAAAATGGTCCGTACGTATCTCGATTGAAAGAAAGGGATCAGCTAGCTTATAAACTCAAATCTATAGAAACTAAAGGATCCCTGTAGTGACAGATAAAAGTATCTTCTCGAAAACTTATCATGACATGAAACAGACTCGCGGACAACAGAGAATCGGTCTCTACACTTAGTGTAAAATGTTCTGCCCATCTCAATCCATGATAATGATATTATAATGCACAAAAAAATTTAACATAAATCGATCACTCGGAGCTACTAATGAAAAACTCTCTTTTATATATTTACCACAGCCCGTTATAAACAATGGAAACAATAAAACCCATTTTCAGAAAGGGTTAGTGAACAACCACAAAATGACAAATATTGATGTAGTGACACTTTAAATATCATACAGATAGCGGATACACAGTAACGGTATGTGGATCTGTGCTCAGTCAACTACAACTGACCATATCGATCCGATATCTGGATCCATTCACACGGTAGCTTTCATAAACTCTGTTAATGCATTAATACATAGACAAATACGTATGTGAATCCATTCGTTCTGTTTATTCAGGTAAACACTTTAAAACAAAGTATTAAACAAAGTAAAGCATCAACGTACCAATTTTCAAATGGTATGCTACATTCATTCATGCTTTCGATCATTCATTCATATATATATGTTGATATATGTAGTGAGAAACAACGTTAGTGACCACATGGAGTGGGTAATCATAGGAAAAAATCAAGTTCGACAACGAACTTTCTAGAATCATTCACCTCGACAAAATTCACCTTGTGTGTATAAAGAGTAAAGCACTACTCCTAAACACATAAATATGGTAGTCGTATGATTACATTAAATGTATTTCAAAGCGAATTATAAGTCTGTGTTGGAGTTGCTAAACTCTGCCACACTGAATCCCGAATTGGAAACATATAAAATTACAAAATCATAATAATATTATATAAATAAAACTTAATAAACTCAGGGAGGAAGTAAGTGGGTGAATATTTGTTTAATCTACTAATTTTGAAATTTACATTAGGCTGAAGAATTTCTTAATTTCGAACAGTAAAATGCTTCTCCATAATCCTTTTGATGTTTCCACCAAAAAGAAGTAACTGCTTAAACTGCCCATAAAGGAGGGGGGGGGGGGGGGGGGCAATTTGAACCTTTTCTGCGGCAAATAGGAAGATACTTCAAGGACAGCTACATATTGTATGCTAGTTATTCAAAACATTATAATTTTTCTAGGCTCACAGAAATATCAGGGGTCAAAGGTCACAGAGTGTAAATTGCAAGTTTTAGTTTTCGGTCTGTTACAAATTCAATATTGGACTAAAATGGTATTTTTGAAGTCTCTGTTTAATACATGTCAGATATAAAAACACAATGTGACAAAATTGTAAGAAATAGCTGAAAAGCGTCACAGTGACCTAAATAGAACTCTTGTTGGTTTGGTGGCAAATACTTTGGAAAAATGACCAAGACACTTCCAAAAATCAACCAGTCGTAACTTTTCAACAGTTCTGTACTGAGAGCAAACCTGGACAAAACTCATTTGGTATGGATTGGGGTAAAACGGGGTTGTAGAGAAGAGTATCTGCAATTAAGAGGCCTGCACTGGAATCATAGTGGGAAGTTTAAATTATTGGGCATTTCATTTGATCTTACTAAGGAAGATATCACAAACACAATTTTGATGAAAAATTAATATCTGTTGAAAATTACTAGACGACTGGTCTTTAAAGAGGCTTGCCCGCAGGGAGACAAGAAAAATTGGCTAATAGAAAAAGATTTTTTACACATGTCAGATTGTTGGAATTGTTGAGTTTTTCATTATATTTTCCTTATAAAACGCTGAAAAGTGATATTAAAACCTCATTTTTAAATATTATTTATTTAATCGCAACCCGCAATAAGTCTAATTTGATTGACACATCAAAGAAACAAGCACGTGCACAGTGCCGCACAGTGATAACTTCAAAGGCAGCGGCGATTTAAAAGGAGATTTGCCGTTATATTCCATACATTTCCCTCTCAGGTTGAGTTTTAAAACGTCTTTTAAATACACATTCTGTAATTGTTTTCAAGAAATAAAGTCGGAAAGCCTCTAATTTTGTCACATAGAAACGTGTACTGAAGTTTATTTAGTGATCGGAGATGTGCCGTTTACCGGTCCGTCTGCGGGTAAGCCTCTTTAAGAAACCTAAGTTACATGGGTAAAGTCACAGTAATTAAAACTCTAGCACTTCCAGTATTCACAAACTTATTTTCTACACTTCGGATCCAGCAGAAGCATTCTTGCAAAATCTTCAAAAAAATATTTTTTAACTTCTTGTGGTCTGGTAAGAATGATAAAATCAAAAAATGTAATGATTAATATTTATGAAAATGGAGGTTTGGGAATGTCCCATGTTAAATCGTACTCCCATGCACAAAAAATAGAATGGATTAAGAAAATACTGAATCAGGAAAACAATTCTAGTTTGAAACAATTGCTATTAACTAAAATACAAAAATAGGGGCGATAAGATATGGAATATGAATGAGGAAGGATTAAAGAAAATTTCACAGAAATTCAATAGTTTTTGGTGTAATGTTATCCAGATATGTGCCTCGATCTTGTCCGGTACACCTCCCACAACCCCTGATGAGCTACTATCTCAGCCACTGTGGCTAAATGATAAAATATCAATAAATAATAGGCATGTAATATGTTATAAGCGGATAGAAGGTAATGTCTTCCTTAATAAATGACTTAATAAATGAAATTGTGAATTCTTATCTGCGAATGAGTTTAAACAGAAATTTAATGTAAATACAGATTTTGTAACCTATCAATGGCTACTTTCTGCTTTTCCAAGAAGTTCGAAACAAAATATCATACAAAATGGTAGAAAACAAATACATGTATACAAGTTTACTTAAGACAAACATTAAAGTTGCAAAATATTTCTATTACCTTATAGTAAGTAAATACCAGGAATTTCCAGTGAAAAAATATAGACAAATGGAAGGAAAACCTGGAAACTACATTATAACTAGAATAATGGAAATTGATATTTAATCGATTGCTAAGATACAACAT
>NW_022980700.1:0-14190 GCF_902652985.1 Pecten maximus
TAATGATATGCATCGCGACGTAGAAAATAAGTCTTGATGTAATTGGTTGTGATCACGTAGAAAAATAACGTTAAAATGTCACATGACGACGGAGATTAAGAATTACCAATGCTTAACATATATTTTATCTTTTAAGACTCAGTTTGTCAGAGGAAACGTAGTGGAATGCAAATATGAACCAAGCGTTGCCCTGTTGAAGCCCTGGTACTGTTATATATGACGTCAATGAAACGTCTGGTAAAATCTTCGCCATTAGTCTGCTTCGATGCGACATACTCAATTAATGTCTTCTCTGATTTGCCGATATATAGAAAAATTCGACTTCCGGAGTGATCTTGGTACCCTGCCATTCAAGTACCTTACAGCCAGAAATGGCTATGAAATGTGCCATTGAAATATTATGAAACATTGCATGTCCCATGCGTATTCTTCTTGAAACAATTGGGGAAAATGGCCGTAAGACAGTAATATGTATGTATTTATATCCTACACCATCAACCTGCAGGGGCAAATTAATGTGTTTACATTTGAGTGGAAATTGCAACTGGGAAGAGCCAATCTTTATCTGAATCGCATAGTTGAATGTGAAATGTATTTGTGAAAGAGTCGGCATCAAAGCAATCATTTTTTAAGAAATCCAAAGAGATTGAAATTGCAGTTTCATTCGCTTTAACAAAAACATCGAAAATGAATGACTAGATATGTCAACTGCCTGTGTGCAATCGTGACTGGGGAGTACTCCAGATTTTAGAGTCATAAAATAACATATCATTCACATCTGAATTCATAATAAATTCCAGTTATCTGTTTCTCCGGTAGAGAATGTCAGGTTTGTTTTAGTCTACAGTTTATGGCTTGTATTAACAAACTATGGTGGTACGAGGTCAGGGTCATATGAGAACGGGTATCTAGGGAGTCACTAACAGTCAGGTCATGTGGGGACGGGTGTCTAGGGTGTCAGTAACAGTCAGGGTCATATGAGGACGGGTGTCTATGGAGTCACTAACAGTCAGGGTCATGTGAGGACGGGTGTCTAGGGAGTCACTAACAGCCAGGGTCATGTGAGGACGGGTGTCTAGGGATTCACTAACAGTCAGGTCATGTGGGGACGGGTGTCTAGGGAGTCACTAACAGCTAGGTCATGTGAGGACGGGTGTCTAGGGAGTCACTAACTGTGGAAGTCTCGTATAGATCGATGTGCGTATGTGTGTGGATAGGCCTGTCGACTGGTGTAAGGTGTATGCGAGAACTATGCAAGTGTCACTCGATTGTTGTATCTACTGTGTATGTGTACGATGTGAGAATGGTATGGTAGTATATGTATATGTAAATACCTTTATTGTTTACGGTCGCTGGGAAGACTGTAGTCCGCCATGTTGTATGTACGCGAATGTTTCCGTCGAGTGTTAGTTGTCGTGTGATTGGTTCGGCGCCACTGATTGGCCGTCGTAGGGTATTTATATCGGGTGCACGTGTGTTTCGTTAGTCCGTCGGTAGCCGTCGACGTGTTGTCTGGGTGGGGGCTGTAAGGTACGTGTCTGTGTATTATATTATATATTCATTGTCGGGGAAAAGCCGGGAGCTGGCCCCATGTTATATGTCATCATGTAAGTTTGTCCGTACTATGTGCGTGTTTGTCCCAGCGACTTGTATATTGTTATATTTACTCAGTATATTACTGGAGAATAAACTTTAGAGAAATGTTTATGTGAATTTCGTTATTCTTGAACTACCGAAAGCCCAAGCCAGAACCTGGGTCATGTGTGCAATAGGCAATACGCCTACAAATGGTGCCGTGACCAGGATATATTTGCTGGTCCTGATGGTACTTTAGGAAATACCAAGCTTGAAGGACATAGTATAGATACTCAGGGGTCTCTGCCTATTAAAATACCTCCTAGAAGGGTATCTCCTGCTCAAAAAGAGGTAGTAGAAAAGGAGTTGGATAGTATGTTGGATAAGGGCGTCATTAAGCCAAGTTCTAGTCCATGGTCTGCTCCAGTTGTGTTGTGCTCTAAGAAGGACGGTTCTGTCCGTTTCTGCATAGACTATCGTAAGTTAAACTCGGTAACCAAAAAGGATGCTTATCCGCTTCCTAAAATAGACGAGTCGATAGAGACATTATCAGGTATGAAGTGGTTTTCCACATTAGATCGTGCAAGTGGATACTGGCAGTGCAGTATGGAAAAGGATAGTAGGACAAAAACAGCTTTCGCCACCCACAAAGGGCTTTTTTAAATTTAACGTAATGCCCTTTGGCCTCTGTAATGCCCCTGCTACTTTCTCACGATTGATGCAGTTAGTTCTAGGTGGGTTACAGTGGTCCAAGTGCCTTTGTTATCTCGATGATGTTATCTGTTTCGGTACCTCGTTCGAGTCTGCCTTGTCCAACTTGAGGTGTATTTTTGAGTGCTTACGTACGGCCAACCTTAAATTAAAACCTAAAAAGTGTACCCTATTTCAGACTAAAGTGTCCTACCTCGGACATATAGTTTCAGAAGCTGGTATAAACTGTGACCCAGAGAAGGTGAAAGCGGTCAAAGATTGGCCTCAACCTGAATCCTCGACAGAAATTAGGAGTTTTCTTGGTCTAGCAGGGTATTATAGGAAATTTATACCAATTTTTTCTGAAATATCTGCCCCTTTAACAACCCTGACTAGAAAAGGGAAGGTGTTCTCTTGGGATGAAAAATGTCAGCATGCATTTCAAACGCTCAAAAATCTGTTAGTTTCAAGTCCAATTCCCTCTTATCCACAAAGTTCAGGCACTTTCATTTTAGATTGTGACGCAAGCAGTTTTGGTATGGATGTGTCCTTAGTCAAATCCAAAATGGTGAGGAAAGGGTCATCGGGTACGCTAGTAAAACCCTCAGTAGGTCACAGCAGAACTATTGTACAACTCGTAGAGAATTACTGGCTGTAGTCACATTCTTGAAGCATTTTAGACCTTATATTGGAGGTACCCACTTTCTTATACGCACGGACCATGCATCCTTAACCTGGTTAAGAAACTTTAAAGAACCTGAAGGCCTGTTGGCTAGGTGGATCAGCGTAGTAGACATGTTTGATTATGAAATCCAATATCGTCCAGGTTCGCAGCACAAACATGCTGATTGGTTGTCACGTAGGCCCAAGAAACTGTGTGGCAGGTCCGAGTGTCCAGATTGTGTAATTTCTTCTGTGAATGTTGCCTCTTCCTCAGAAGACGAAAGAAATGTGTCTGAAATGGAAAGCCAACAAAATTGTTCTAATTGGTTAGATACGTGGGGTGTTTTAAAACTCAAAGATGAGCAAGACAGTGATCCAAATATAGCCAAATTCAAGCAAATTAAGGCTGATAGGTTAACTAAGCCCAAAAGAGATGAAATGCTTGTTTTTTCGTACGAAGTACGATTGTATTGTCAAATGTGGGATAGACTTTCCTTACTAGGGGATGGATTACTATATGTAGTAGACAAGGGTCCAGATGGAAATGCTTTATCCAGAGTAGTTGCCCCTGCTAGCATTAGGGAACGCATTTTGTACCAGTTACATGACAGTCCCACTGCAGGCCATTTAGGTAAAGACAAAACTCTGTCACAGATACGGAAAAGGTTTTATTGGCCTGGCCTGTCTGATGATGTGAGAAGGTGGTGCAGAACATGTAACATTTGTGCACAGCGTAAACCAGGTACAGGAATGGGAAAGGCTCCATTACATCCAACACTAGATCAGGTGTCCCGTCCACTTGATAGAATTTCTATAGACATCTTAGGTGGCATTCCTGTAACAAACAATGGTAACTGTTACATAATGGTAGTATGTGACTACTTTTCAAAATGGGTCGAAGCATACGCCTTGCCCAATCATACCGCAGCTACAGTAGCTGATAAGCTTTGTTCAGAATTCATCAGTAGATTTGGTGTCCCGTTTGAAATTCTAACTGATAGAGGTCCTGAATTTGAGGGTCATTTGTTTTCCCTACTTTGTCAAAAGTTAGGCATTGAGAAGAAAAGGACTTGTGGCTTTAGGCCTGCACAAAATGGTCTAGTTGAACGATTCAACCGTACCCTTATCCAAATGCTAAGTGCATATGTTAAGGCTGAACATGATGATTGGGATGACCATTTACCGTACGTCCTTATGGCCTACCGAGCTACTGCCCAAAGAAGCACAGGTTGTAGCCCGAATTAAGTAATGTTAGGTAGAGAGAATAACTGTCCATTAGATATAGTCATGGGAGTTCCCTCCCCTGAACCACACCCTGTATGTTCAAACCTGTATGTCAATTGGCTTAGGCACAGTATGTGCACCACTTTTGATTTTGTAGCCAAACATTTGCAGGAATCTGCAGAGCGACAGAAAAATTACTACGATCAAGGGTTGAAACCTCGTACGTATGAGATAGGGGAGTTTGTTTGGAGATGGTATCCTCCAGCCCTCTCCTGTAAGTTAGGGAAGGGGTGGGCAGGTCCCTATAAGATAGTGGAGAAGAAGTCATCTTTGCCATATATTGTACAACTCAAACCCAGTTCCAGAATTTCCCCAGTTCATGTTGATCATTTGAAACCCTATGAGGGGGAATCCATTCCTTTGGTTTGGACAGAGAGAGAAGATGAAAACATGTCTGAATCTACCCAGGTCAGCCGAGACGATGACCTTGACGAACTTGACCTTGGCCATGACCTTGACTATGACCGTGACATCGGCGGAATCTCTCCCCCTCTCACTCCACAGTATACTAGAACCTTTAGCCGGTTTGTCAGGGAAATCCGTCCAAAAGTCCCTTTCAGCCCCACTTAGGACTTGTCTGTGTCTTGTGTTTTGTACATGTCTTGTCTGGTGTTTTCACTTTATTCTGTAATACTGAAAATCATTAGTAAATCATAAATGGTAAAGTTAGGAATATTTATATTGTAAATTATCCCTTTAAAAAGGAAAGGAAGGAGTTATGTACCCATCTATAGTAGGATGGTGGGTGTGTCCAACATGTAATTGAATTCAAAATTATAGAACCATATGGTGGAATTAAGTAAAACCGGAAGGTGTTTTGATACCATTCTTTTACAGATGTCAGACATTCTTGTATTGAACGTGCCCGACGTGGAAGTTGGAAGCATAAATGCTGACACCTGTCCAGCATGGATGGAAGGGGGTATGCCCTGCCCGGTGGCCCAATGTGGGACTAGATTTATAAAACCTATATTTCAATGCTTCGGCATTGGCTGGCGGTCCATGCCCGCACAGTGACGAAGTTCAAGTGCCCCAACTGCACATATTACAACGTTAGGAGGAACCTTGATTGATTGATTGATGGGGCTTAACGTCCTTGTTCCGGTTATAACCGAGCCTAGGACACTTTTAGGAGGAACCAGGTCAGCAGGCACCTGAAAAGGATCCACAGGGTGGAAGCCGTTGGGCTGGACATACGAGAGGAACGGGTTGTGAACTCCAGGTATGTGCCCCAGGACCTGTACGGATCCCCATTAAGGGAGAGGCCCCTAGCAATGTTCCTGTTGTCCCGGACGAGGAACTTTTACAATATGTTGATGAAATGTGGCACTAACTGTATTGTATTTGTTATCAACTGTTACTTGTATTGTGAAATTATTGTTGTAAATGGAAAACAAACTCTGATGCCAGGGAGTGTGGGACCTGACATTTGGGTATTTATATTTTTTTATAGTTGTTGAATTTATATATACATGGCTTTATTTTTGATGAACATTTACATGTATCTTTATTGTATTGTTGGCCTGTTTGTTGTAATTTTGGATACATTTATGTCAAGTTTTGGCCTGATTGCCTAGCCCTGTAGGTATACATGTGCATACTATTTTTGTTATATTTTTGTTGGATGAAATAATGAGAGGAAGATATATATCCGTCTCATTATAAAAATAAAAGTTATTTGGGGAACTGATCCCGGTATTTGTACATAAATATACCTCAAAGCAGTTAACTAATATCTATGCAAAATATATATGTTGTTATATTTGTTAATTGATAATTTGTAAGCAGGGTATACAGGCCATGACTATTATTATTATATATTATATATACTCCTTACCAGAGTGTGGTGTAGGAAAATACTATTTTCCTAAAAAGAATGGGTGGTGTGTGGAAGTCTCGTATAGATCGATGTGCGTATGTGTGTGGATAGGCCTGTCGACTGATGTAAGGTGTATGCGAGAACTATGCAAATGTCACTCGATTGTTGTATCTACTGTGCATGCGTACGATGTGAGAATGGGATGGTAGTATATGTATATGTAAATATCTTTATTGTTTACGGTCTGGGAAGACTGTAGTCCGCCATGTTGTATGTACGCGAATGTTTCCGTCGAGTGTTAGTTGTCGTGTGATTGGTTGGGTGTATCTGAGTTTGTGTGTTGTTGGTTCGGCGCCACTGATTGGCCGTTGTAGGGTATTTATATCGGGTGCACGTGTGTTTCGGAAGTCCGTCGGTAGCCGTCAACGTGTTGTCTGGGTGGGGGCTGTAAGGTACGTGTCTGTGAATTATATTATATATCCATTGTCGGGGAAAAGCCGGGAGCTGGCCCCATGTTATATGTTATCATGTAAGTTTGTCCGTAGTATGTGCGTGGTTGTCCCAGCGACTTGTATATTGTTATACTTACTCAGTATATTACTGGAGAATAAACTTTAGAGAAATGTTGATGTGAATTTCGTTATACTTGAACTACCGAAAGCCCAAGCCAGAACCTGGGTCAGGTGTGCAATAGGCAATACGCTTACACTAACAGTCAGGGTCATGTGAGGACGGGTATCTAGGGAGTCACTAACAGTCAGGGTCATGTGAGGACGGGTGTCTAGGGAGTCACTAACAGTCAGGGTCATGTGAGGACGAGTGTCTAGGGAGTCAGTAACAGTCAGGGTCATGTGAGGATGGGAATCTAGGGAGTCACTAACAGTCAGGGTCATGTGAGGACGGGTGTCTGGGGAGTCACTAACAGTCAGGGTCATGTGAGGACGGGTGTCTAGGGAGTCACCAACAGTCAGGGTCATGTGAGGACGGGTGTCTGGGGAGTCACTAACAGTCAGGGTCATGTGAGGACGGGTGTCTAGGGAGTCACCAACAGCCAGGGTCATGTGAGGACGGGTGTCTAGGGAGTCACCAACAGCCAGGGTCATGTGAGGACGGGAGTCTAGGGAGTCACTAACAGCCATGGTCATGTGAGGACGGGAGTCTAGGGAGTCACTAACGGTCAGGGTCATGTGAGGACGGGTATCAAGGGATTCACTAACAGCCATGGTCATGTGAGGACGGGAGTCTAGGGAGTCACTAACGGTCAGGGTCATGTGAGGACGGGTATCTAGGGAGTCACTAACAGGCAGGGTCATGTGAAGACGGGTGTCTAGGGATTCACTAACAGCCATGGTCATGTGAGGACGTGTGTCTAGGGAGTCACTAACGGTCAGGGTCATGTGAGGACGGGTATCAAGGGAGTCACTAACAGTCAGGTAATGTGAGGACGTGTGTTAAGGGAGTCACCAACAGCCAGGGTCATGTGAGGACGGGTGTCTAGGGAGTCACTAACAGTCAGGTCACGTGAGGACGTGTGTCTAGGGAGTCACTAACGGTCAGGGTCATGTGAGGACGGGTGTCTGGGGAGTCACTAACAGTCAGGTCACGTGAGGACGTGTGTCTAGGGAGTCACTAACAGTCAGGGTCATGTGAGGACGGGTGTCTAGGGAGTCACTAACAGTCAGGTCATGTGAGGACGTGTGTTTAGGGAGTCACCAACAGCCAGGGTCATGTGAGGACGGGTGTCTAGGGAGTCACTAACAGTCAGGTCACGTGAGGACGGGTATCTAGGGAGTCACTAACAGTCAGGGTCATGTGAGGACGGGTATCTAGGGACCTAACTGAAGCAGAACCACAGCTTTAATACGTCTGTAACAAATCATTTCCGATGCATGGACCAGTTTACGACCAAGAAAGTATAGTCAGTGTAAATGATATGACTGCGCATTGATTTGGTGAAACCATAAAGCAAACTTGATTATCCTAAAGGAAAATTCCAGAGTGATCAAATTATATAAAACCGTTTGAGTATGAATTATGGCTACATTTGTCGGGCATCACCTCGAGAAAACCACTTGATGTTGGATTATTGACACACTGACCTGACACCGATTCAGTCGGAATCCGCACAAACACATCTTAAGAAACGTCGGTACGCAAATACGTCTCATGAACGACTCTACACAAACACGTCCCAGGTAACGTCGGTATACAAAGACGTCTTAGGAAATGATCGTATAAAAAGACCTCTCGGGAAACGGCGATTGGAAATAATTTTATTGAAGTATATATTGCCAACTGGTGGTATGAAAAGGTGAAGTGTGGAATGTGCCTTCTTCAGGTTGATACAATACATGGTATATAGCTAGAGAGATGTTTAAAATATTCAAGTCAAAGTCAACATCCAAATCATAGTCATCATTTCAGATAAGATAAACATACCCTCCTGATAGGTGATACTGTTTATGTCTAATCGTTAGATGATTTAAAGATTTCGATCTAAACTAAACTGATATGCTTATAAGGAAACACTGCTTTGGCTATAAAATGATTATCATTGTTATCATATGAAAATCATAATTAACCCCTCCATAATAGTACCAGTGATAACAGGGATGTATTTCACAGGAGGCGCTGATCATCCTAAACCTTGTTTAGTCTGTTTTAACATCATATCTTGTCGTATGCACGTATTTGGCTCACCTTTATTTGACAAGCCATTCTTAAGGTTTCCAAAAACCATTTAGTGCATGTTTAATACTCTACGGGGAGACGGTCATGATTCAAAGGGACATCGTCTTCTTCGCCGATCTAAAGCTTCAGGAGAGCTCGATTCCTTTGTAAATACCTCTAAGTGTTCTGTATGGTAAACTATACGTAAACAACCTCGGCTTATATACTATTGTCTTCCACAAGGTTACCGGGAACAACCACATTCAGTAGGATTCACGTATTACTGTCTGTCATATACATGTTGTCTGATAATCCAATCAAATCATATTCCCATGGAATCCAGAAATTTAATATATAACTGAGGCGTGTGTTTGACAAGTCTGTTGTACGTGTTCTCATGTTTACGGAGTGGATGGCGTTTGATTCTGACAGTGCATTGCTGACATATGAATGAAACAAACACACCAAAGACACCATTGTTCCGACAAGATGTTTTTTTCATGACATTATATTTACATTTGCGTGACATTTTCACTATATAGTCTCTATGAACGCTGTGTCGTTGATGTACGTTTAAATAACCTGCATAACGCGACAAAATTATCAGCGTATTTGTACAACACAGACCGGAATTCCAATATATCCAATGTAAAAGTCAAAATATTGTTAAAATAAATTTCAACGAGGAATTATTTTGTCTACATCAATTATTATGAAAACATGCCATATACGCATTATATTGATAATGAAATGTTAATAAATTAAAATGTACTATTTTGTTTGCAAATCAGCACGCGACCATGTTCCAGCTGTGCCATTTATTGACCAAAAAGTTTGATGACTGATAGTAAGGCGGGAATATTGAATTTTAAATATGATCTTTTAGCGAAAAACATTTTTTTAAAAGAAAGGGGAATGTAAATATACGCGTTGAACTGTTTGAACGCCAGAGCATTGCAAGCAAACAAATCATAATGCGCTATCGCGCATGTTTGCTTGTGAAGATCTGGCGTTAACATAGATCATGCATACCATACAAAAACAGTTCAATGCTTAATTGAACACAATCGCTATGAGTTATAATATCTGATAACCATTTTCTCCAGTCAACTGTGTCAGCCATATTTATCAAAAGTGAGTGTAAACTGTGTCAGCTATAGTTATCAAAAGTGAGTGTAAACTGTGTCAGCCATAGTTATCAAACGTGAGTGTAAACTGTGTCAGCTGTTGTTGTCAAAATTGAGTGTAAACTATGTCAGCCATATTTATCAAAAGCGAGGGTAAACTGTGTCAGCTATAGTTATCAAAAGTAAGAGTAAACTGTGTCAGCTATAGTTATCAAAAGTGAGTGTAAACTGTGTCAGCCATATTTATCAAACGTGAGTGTAAACTGTGTCAGCTATAGTTATCAAAAGTAAGAGTAAACTGTGTCAGCTATAGTTATCAAAAGTGAGTGTAAACTGTGTCAGCCATATTTATCAAAAGTAAGTGTAAATTGTGTCAGCTATAGTTATCAAAAGTGAGTGTAAACTGTGTCAGCCATATTTATCAAAAGTGAGTGTAAACCGTGTCAGCTATAGTTATCAAAAGTGAGTGTAAACCGTGTCAGCTATAGTTATCAAAAGTGAGTGTAAACTGTGACAGCCATAGTTATCAAAAGTAAGTGTAAATTGTGTCAGCTATAGTTATCAAAAGTGAGTGTAAACTGTGTCAGCTATAGTTATCAAAAGTGAGTGTAAACTGTGTCAGCTATAGTTATCAAAAGTGAGTGTAAACTGTGTCAGCCATATTTATCAAAAGCGAGTTTAAACCGTGTCAGCTATACTTATCAAAAGCGAATCTAAACTGTGTCAGCCATAGTTATCAAAAGCGAGTGTAAACTGTGTCAGCTATAATAGCAAAAGTGAATCTAAACTGTGTCATCCATAGTTATCAAAAGTGAGTGTAAACTGTGTCAGCCATAGTTATCAAAAGTGAGTGTAAACCGTGTCAGCTATAGTTATCAAAAGTAAGTGTAAACTGTGTCAGCTATAGTTATCAAAAGTGAGTCTAAACTTTGTCAGCCATATTTATCAAAAGTGAGTGTAAACTGTGTCAGCCATAGTTATCAAAAGCGAGTGTAAACTGTGTCAGCTATAGTTATCAAACGTGAGTGTAAACTGTGTCAGCTATAGTTATCAAACGTGAGTGTAAACTGTGTCAGCTATAGTTATCAAAAGTGAGTGTAAACGGTGTCAGCCATAGTTATCAAACGTGAGTGTAAACTATGTCAGCCATAGTTATCAAAAGTAAGTGTAAACTGTGTCAGCTATAGTTATCAAAAGTAAGTCTAAACTTTGTCAGCCATATCTATCAAAAGTGAGTGTAAACGGTCTCAGTCATAGTTATCAAAAGTGAGTGTAAACTCTGTCAGCTATAGATTTGTTTTTACTTTTGACATTTTTATTCAGATTTTCCACATAAAGTAATTACATGATACAGAAAGAAACAAAGACACCTTTCATACACACTTACATACACAGACTGTATATATATATATATAACTCGAATACAGAGTATGTAGCTTAGCTATAATCAATTCTTTATGTCTATTGATCAAAAAGATTACGAAAAAGCCTCCATTTGTGAGTGAATAAAGTGTACCTACCATTTGTGGTTGATGTATATTTTTCCATATTGTAATAGTTCACAAGTATTCTCTTCACACTTTCAAACATGAGTTGTTCCCCTTTAACACGCTATTTATAGATATATTGTTTAACAATGAGTATAATCAGGTTATGTATGTCAAATTGTTTACCTATTTTTCCAAACAATATATTTTTTTTGACAGATTTAAATATATAGAAGTTTTTTGAAATATCCAATTTTCAAGTAATATCCACAGCCTCTCAACGTGTTCACATTCATAAAACATATGTAAAAGTGTTTCAACCTCTTCTTTACAAAATGTACAAGACGGATCGTCATATATATTTATCTTAGTAAGGTAGTCATCTGTTGCCAATATTCTATGTATAAGCCTGTATTGGATCCATTTGTTGTTTTAAACACTGTTATTTGAATATTTTGTTTCTAATATATTGGACCATTTTTCAATGTACTTTGTATTAAACTTGAGTCTAGAAATAAAAATGCCGTACATATCTGTACAGCCTTTCTTGTTTTTTATAATAGCTTCCAAATAAATTGTGTCAGTTATAGTAATCATTGTCTATGTTTGTGTTGTGTTTTTCACTATTTTTTTTTCCTTTTTTAATTTCCTATGTCATCATGCTTAACCCAGATATTTGGATACCCAGGTATTTGAAAAAGTCTTTTATAGAATGTTCGTCATATCCATATATGGAGTTACCTTGTGTTCGCGGTGTGGGTGTGAATGGCGCACGAGTATTACGTCTTTAGCTCGTAACAAACTGTCAAGAAAAAACCATGGAAAGTTGATGGGAGAAAATAACTTTGAGTGGATGATGTTTTATAACTGTGACGAATAGTATTTGAAAATATTGTGAACAACAGGAAATTAACACTCCCGGTTTCTTACTCCTACGGTGGTATATAACCTGGTAAATATCCCTCTGTACAATATATATGAACTACTACACTGAAAACAAAACCTTCTCCACCATGCTAAGGTGTGGAATTTCAGTCAGATGAAACTACCGTAAATTGGGATATATTGGTGGCGGTATACATTGTCAGTGGGGTTCAACATGTTAATTTCCCATAAGGGTTGGCCAAAAGAACTTTTTACACTTACAGACGACTCACTGATACAATGCTTTCTGACATCAACATTGGTTCCCTTGGCTATACATTTAACCCAAATTAATCGATGATGCACTTGTTACTAATTACGTAACTTAATTACTTAACTAGGAACGCAGTGTGTCGCAAAACAGATATGAAATTATCATTTATCTTAACGAAATAGGAAAATTTGAACCATAAACTAAATACCAAAGTACTAAAACAGTAAGTACACCGCCATTCTCGTTATTCTTATAACATTACGTTTTACATTTTCTTAAAGTGAATAGCATCTATGTCCATGATTTCAAATACAATATTAAATCGCTTCTATCATTGAACATTTTCATCTGGTTGGTTATGTAAATGGAATAGATATAGCACAACTAATATAATATTTAAGAGTTTTGATGACTACACTGTCGCTTTCATCGGACTAATGACCAATGTTTTAATTACGGGATGAAATGTTTTCGATCTACTGGAAACTGACACGTTAAAATGAGTTGGACACTGTTTCCACAGCAGTATAACAGTAGGGCATCCCCGTAGTTTGGAGTGTAAATACCAGTACAGTATCAAAAGAGAATCGTTTTGGGTTTGTGAACAGATAACAGGCATTTTAATAAATGCTCAATTTTTGACAACCAAAGTGTTTGTTGTTCTATTGCAAAAAATCATAGCAGAGTAATTGTGTGATTAATGAATTTGTTACAACATGTAAAATACGATGGTATAAACGATGCGCGTTGCGAAGTTGTCTTTAGGAGTGACACTAACAAACCAGGAAATCTGCTAGAAACATAAGACATCCCCAGCAAAATTGGTTGCATGATGTGTTAAAAGCGGATGGTAATGACTTTAATCTGATCAAGAGATTAGAATGAGTGTGAAGTGTTTCAAGAATTATCAGGATTAAAAGAAGATCAAAACGTTGGTGTTGATGACGATATGTGGCGTAACATTCCATTATTACCCATAGAGGACTTATTTTATTACCAGTCTTCCCACACCAAATACGCAATATGTATTAAGAGTTTCAATGAAACCTCGACCAGTTTGCCCAGGGCGCAAAAACCCAAATACTCTTTCATCACAAGTTGTGGTGTCCTTGGTTCTCAGGTATTTGATCCCATCAACTCATAGGGGGAATTACCCTAACGTTGAAATTGGCACTGATGGAAGAGAAATGTTGACTTCTGTGTTACCTTACAAATCAACGGAAATCATCAATGGTGTTTTGGAGACAGATCCGTAACTAAATCCGGGTGGTTTTTTTGTCACATCAAGGACGATTCAAGTAATGATTGCTATTTCAAAAATATTTCAAAAATATTCCAAAAAGGTTCTAATTTCATCTTATAACACCCCCCCCCCCCCCCCCCCCCCCCACCCCACCCCACCCACACACACACACACCCTCCCACACCTTCACTCTCTTTGCTTTAACCACTTTCCCTCTATACTCATCCTTCCTCTCCACCTCATCTTCTTTATGTGATGGAATGTATGTGTGCGTGAGAGAGCGTGTGTTATGATTACGTCTTGTACATACTGTATTGTTTTACGTGTTGAGGAGAGCATCTCGTAGCCCTAGGGCTGTTTGTGATCCTCATTAAACAAATAAAGAATTAGAACATTTCAAAACTTGCCTCTAACTATTTCACTGATGCATCAAGGCACTCTTTACAATAGTAATAGTCTGTATTAATGGAATCCGAAGACCCGTATATCTTAAC
>NW_022980701.1:0-14214 GCF_902652985.1 Pecten maximus
TTTTTTGGGCCAAACAACTATGGTCATGTTCTGGTTCATATGTGTTGAACTATCTGCTGGTGTTTCAGTTGATGTTAAAGTCTAGCTTCACAGATTAACTGGATAATATTTTGTATTTGGCAAAATGTAATTATGAGAACAAAATAGTGACATTTTAGTTTTGTGTAGGAGTTGTCTCCTCTTAAACATATCAGCCCACCTGTTCACATGTGTAAGTGTGTGCTAGCATGCTGTTTTACATGTCTGCCTTTTGTGGTGGGGGTAATGGGTTAGGGGATTAAACATTGATGCAGCATTGAATACAATAATGTACTAAGAGATCTTTTAGAACTAGTTGGATGTATATGATATGAGGGGTAATCTATATATAACCTGTCTGGAATAGTTCAAGGGAAGGCGACAGCAGAAACAAGGACTGACGCTGTCGTCGGAATATACACTCTCACAGACAAGGACTGACGCTGTCCTCAGCATATACACTCTCACAGACAAGGACTGACGCTGTCCTCTGAATATACACTCTCACAGACAAGAACTGATGCTGTCCTCGGAATATACACTCCCACAGACAAGGACTGACGCTGTCCTCAGAATATACACTCCCACAGACAAGGACTGACGCTGTCCTCGGAATATACACTCCCACAGACAAGGACTGGTGCTGTCCTCGGAATATACACTCCCACAGACAAGGACTGACGCTGTCCTCGGAATATACACTCCCACAGACAAGGACTGACGCTGTCCTCGGAATATACACTCCCACAGACAAGGACTGACGCTGTCCACGGAATATACACTCTCACAGACAAGGACTGACGCTGTCCTCGGAATATACACTCCCACAGACAAGGACTGACGCTGTCCTCGGAATATACACTCCCACAGACAAGGACTGACGCTGTCCTCGGAATATACACTCCCACAGACAAGGACTGACGCTGTCCTCGGAATATACACTCCCACAGACAAGGACTGACGCTGTCCTCGGAATATACACTCCCACAGACAAGGACTGACGCTGTCCTCGGAATATACACTCCCACAGACAAGGACTGACGCTGTCCTCAGAATATACACTCCCATTATGTATTTTGGTAGAATCAGTGGTATACATGCTGATAACCACGATCAGTTGTCACCTGTTGGGTATTATCTGTACGAGTTGTTGATGAACAGCTGTAGATATATTGATATAACAAATTGTGACTTGATTATCCTACCAGGGAACTTGTGAAGAATAATAATTCTGCAAAGATCTGATCTTAGGACAATGATACACACAATTTATCTCAAACGAGTGTAAGAGTTTGCCTGGCTTTCATCAAGCCTAATTTGTGCTGAAACACATATTTGATTAATTTTCTCACATACTTACAAAAAAAAAACAAATTCCAGTGGGTATAAACATCAATCTGCCTCATTTGTAAAAAATCAAAACTGCATAGTTGAGACAGGATTCCCCATTCACATAAAATTTATGACGTCATGGAAATTGCCATATATAGTATGAGCCCCCTTATGAATTTGCAGCATGATCACAGCATAGATGCAGTATGAATGCAGCATGGAATTGCAGCATGAATGAAGCATGACTGCAGCATGGTGCCTAATTTACCTCACTATATATTCTTACTAGTTAAAGCATGATTGCAGCATGTTTCAATTATGCAAATTATGCTGGGATCATGCTGCATTTATGCTTTAAGGAAGCATGGCCGCAGCATGATCCCAGCATGGTCTGTGAAGCATGATCCCAGCATGGTCTGTGAAGCATGATCCCAGCATGGTCTGCAGCATGATCCCAGCATGGTCTGCAGCATGATCCCAGCATGGTCTGCAGCATGATCCCAGCATGTTTCAATTATGCAAATTATGCTGGGATCATGCTTCATGGCAGCATGGTTTACAAAATCAATGAAAATCATGCAATAAAAACTTGAAGAATACTTTTGTATTACATTTTATTTGGTAATTAACATGGTATAAAACTTTTCATACAGGCTGTTTTTTCTAGTTCAAACATTTAAAACTTATCAATGAAATGAGAATGTGACAAAACAAATTTTAATTCTAATTTACCCATGGTACTTATTTTATTTGCCTCTTATATTCTTTTTCTCAAAACTTCCATCACATACACAACACAGCTATCTTTTTCTAGTACAATTTTCAAATACAACTAATATCAATTCATCCTAGCTAGAAGTGGTTTGTTTCAACAAAAATAGTCAACAAGATATACAAGTTCAATGTCAGTACATACTACAGTATGTATTTATAATTCTGTGTTTTTTTTCTAAAATAGTAGGAAAATAGTACAAAATAATATTTTCCAGCAGAGTTATAGTAGGATATGTATACATTTTGTCACCGACGCACAAGACTGATTTCAGACAGTATACGTAGTTTCCTCGAAGTAGCCCAGATGTACTGGAAACTGTTTTCATGTGTGTCCGTAAACTTAAAATAAACAAAAACAAGCAACAGTCAATGACTTCTATCAAATTTAACCCTATTTCTAATAAACTGTGAAAAGATTATCATAATTTTGGAATCAATTCTAAATACTGACTAAATGAAATGTTGATTGACAATTTGAACAATGGTGTGTTGTTTGATGTAGCACGTACTGTAGTGATATATCTCTGTCACTGTCCCCGGGGATTTCAATACAACCAAGCTTGAGACGACTATATTATATTTTTTGCTAGTACAACAAATAACTAACAAGGATTTTTAGATTATATACATAATTTTTTTGGGTATATATATTAATGTTTACACTTTTATTATGAAAGGAAATGTTGTATACCTCGACAGATAACATATCTCGAATAATCTTAATTAATGTGAAACATAAACTTCTTCATTTCTCTTCATTCCTTTCTGCTTTGTGTTAAGTCAATGCCATCAATTTGGACCACAATTAATGCATGCGGTGTTCCTCATTCCAGAATGTACTGCATGAAGACTCAGTCTCTGTTGGAAGAAAGAAAGACTTTTAGAATATTCTTTTATTTCAAAATTAGAATAATTGTCAAGTTTTTGAAGATAATGTATGTATTTAACTTATGTACTTTTCATGATCACTTTGCTATCATTTTCATTATGTTTGCTTTGGAAGCCTTTTTATCAAGAAAATTTAAGCCAGCCACACAAAGCTACAAAATAAAACTTGCCAGGATGACTTAATTATTAATTAAATCAAGCTACTCCCGAATTCTCCATCAGTTCATATCAATGTGAAACTGCAATATACTATACATAAAACAATGTTACTTACTTATAATTCATCTTAATTCACCTATTTCATTTAATCATTTCAATTTGATGCAATAATCTGCAAACATCGATCCTCAAAAGAATGTGGAGGTAAAGATCTTTCACGAAAGGTTTCATTATCCAAAACACAAATTTTCCTCACCATTGTTTGTGAATACGTATGTACGTCATAATCATAACAAGGGTTGTGTGAGTGGGGGAAAAATGCAATTTAAGTCGGGCCGAAGATCGTTCATAATAAATAAATAAAATTGAAAACTTACGATTGTAACACATGGATCGGTACTGCGTTTCCTTCGGCCGTGTAATCTGTGATAAATTAATCATCAAAACCCTGAAATAATAAATTATTAGGTATTATTGATATGAATAGATCTATATCAAATTCATCGTCGTATAATGTGAAACGATGTCAGAACGTGAAGGGGTACCTAATGAGTGACCAGGGAGTAATGAGTGTCCAGGGAGATACTTTTCACGCCCAGGAATTCGTTAATGAAGATTTTTTGAATTTTTTTTCTGTAACGTACATATTGTCCCATTATCTACCACCATGCAAAATCTCACTTCGATCGGACCAGTGCATATTATTAAAATGCACCGATGAAGTTGCAGTGCAGCGTGCACTCGGGTGTCCCGGGCGTATTTTACACGCCCAGGAAGTCGTTGATTTAAATTTTTTGATTATTTTTTCTGAAACATACAGATTAAACCTTTATCTAACATCATGCAAAATTTCACTTCGATCGGACGTGTGCATAATACTAAATTTTACCATTAATCTTACGAAGTTACGATGAAATTGCCCTGTATTTCGGCTGCGGTCAGCACGTGAGTGTCCAGGGCGTATTTTTCACGCCCAGGAAGTCGTCGATTTATATTATTTGATTATTTTTTCTGTTACATACATATTATACCTTTATCTAACATCGTGCAAAATTTAACTTCGATCGGACGAGTGCATAATACTAAATTTTACCATTAAATCTTACGATGTTACGATGAAGTTGCCCTGTATTACGGCTGCGGTTGGCACATTAGTGTCCAGGGAGGTTTTTACACGCCCAGGAAGCCGTTGATTTATATTTTTTATTATTATTTCTGTAACATACAGATTATACCTTTATATAACACCATGCAAAATGTCATTGCGATCGGACGAGTGCATAATACTAAATTTTACCATTAAATCTTACGAAGTAGTGTACTCCAAAGATTGGAAGGGAAGTAACTCTATTGTTAAAATAAGAATGTTACCAGACTGCGATGAGGACGCGGTTCTACAAAGAGTCCATTATTTATTTATTTTATAACGAGTATAACTAATATATTGGCTATATGTAACACATTTACTTTATTTTTTTGACTCTCCATAATTTTATTTTATTTCTTAACACTAAGATATTGTTTATGATAAAGTTTTTCAAGTATAAAATCAGAATATACTATTTGGAATAATTTCCTCACTTTGCATTAAAACATTATTTATTTGATTATAGATGAAGATGTAATTTATTATAAAACTTATATTATGTGTATTTTGTACTGAATAATGTCACAATGTTTGATGATGATTTAATATCTTAACCAATTTCTGCATTGTACTTTGCATAATAGTTATTGTTGTAACTCATAATTGATTCATCTATATTCATGTACAGGTATTATTTTTTATGATATTTATTTATTAAATGTTTGATAATAACTTAATATCTTAACCAATTCATGCATTTTAATTTGCATAGTAATTATTGTAAGTCATGATCTATTCATCTTTATTAATGTATTATTTTTTATGATATTTATTTATTGAATGCCTTTACATGAGTTATATATACTAACTGTTTTAGACTTTTAGTTAATTTTTGTTGTTGTTAGTTACTTAGTTATTGATAAATTGTTCAATTGGATATTTATATAATTACATTTTTTAATAAACTGCTGTAAAACTATTCTGATGTGAAAAATTCTGACAGGATTGCCTGATAATAATGCTATGTACAGTGTGATTTTGTTTTTAATATGTAGCATTATTTCTTTTAACAGTATAATTACAAATCTTATAAGAGCTTACAATCAATTTATTTTGTATATATTTTTTCTATTGCAATATTCCCTTTAGAGTGTTTAAACTTTGTATGAAACCTTTTGAAAAAAAACAAATTTTACTTTTAGAGTATCCTAAACTTTCATTTTTTTGGCAGTTGTCTTGGCATTTCTTACCCTTTTTCCTGTCCTGTCTCTTCTTTAAAAGGTTAAATATTGTGCTAGCTAAAACCGGCTGTACTTCTTCCTTTTTAGTTTAAACATATTTTATTGACATATAATAATGACAAAGGGATTAGTCAGCAAGTTTTTCCAACTTATAGACGACTTCTCCCATAATAATAACAAAATAATTAACAATAACATAGTCACATGATGGCATATACAAATATTCAGAAATTTGATAAAGAAACGAAAATATAATGAGAGACAGAGAGAGAGAGACAGAGAGAGAGAGAGAGAGAGAGAGAGGGGGGGGGGGGGGGGGGCAGGAGGGAAGAGGAGATAGGTACATATAAAGTTAAATGACTGCATCAGGAAAGATCACGACATATAAATGTTTGGAATGAATTCAAATATACTTGATCGATTAGAAGAAAAAACATTTTTATATTATATGGATAAATGGAGCATTTTGGATTAAGTTTTTTTATTATAGGAAAATAGTATGAAAAGAAGGGGGTGGGGGATAGGAAGTGATGATTAGTCGAATCTTCCCGACCTACTCAAGAAGTTTTGCACAACTTTGGCGATTTTTACATTGTCAGTTGAGGCGATATTCGTGTCACCATTGCAAAGTATATTTACATTAACAGGACCGTACCAGGTTAAATCAGCAATAAGAGTTCCTCTTAACTTCCTCCTTTGTCATTAAGAAATAAAATTTAGAATCATAACAGTAATTTAGAAAGTCAGCATTCACTGTTTTGTCATGATTATAAAGTTTTTGATGTTCTTGGTTATAAAAGATATATTTGCCTAAAAAATGGGATTCTGTTTCAACGTCGTAAGAATTAAAGTATACAAGTAAATTAAAACAAATACATGTACACATATGTAGATGTTTCTTTCGTGTAAGTATATTATTTTTTTTTTCTCATTTCAAACATTGATTGTTAACACAGCAAGGAAGTATAAGTACAAGTAGTACAACATAGAAAATGATACATTAATGTATTAAATAAAGGTATTAGACAACAGACTTTTAAGAGAAATTAAAGGAAGAAAAAAAATCATATCTAACAAATGATTCTTTAGAAATGCGTGTATATTATAATCATATAAATTAGAGAGTTTGAAATCTGAAATGAAATACAAATAAAACAGTCAACTGGCATTGGAAACTGTCCTATATCCAATAAACAGTTCTTCAAAATCTATTTCAAAGTTTGAAACTTGAAATGAAATACTGATAAAAACTTGTTGATATAATGATATAATGATAAAAAGAACGTGCATATGGGATAAGAATGTGAAATGGCATTGAAAACTGTATGAAATAAATGTTTTACATGGAGTGTACAGAGGAGTCCGCTGTAAAAAATATTATAATCTGTCAAAATGTATTGCAGTATTTCAAAGTTAGAGTCTGCAACCAAATTGTGAATCATGATACGAGATTCGTATCAAATAATAGAAAAAACGGTCGATGGATTTTAACTGAAATAAAAGGTGATAATTCGTGCCATTTCGGGAAGATAAATGTGTACAAGTTTGTACATGCAGGGACATACTATACTCCTACATTTGTTTAACCAAGGACAGATCAATTGAAAATCTTAAGTCCCTTATATCCAAAATAAAAAGGCCACTGATTTTATTTTTTATCCGACCATATTGGGCTGATACCTAGTGTGATTAGAACCATCTTCTTGGGATCTAGATAAACCCTACCCTACCACATTGTTCCGACAATAAACGATCAGTACCTCTAAAAACGGCCCTTTTCAAAGCCGACCTCTTCACGAAATGTGTTAAAAAATCTCGAAAATGCACAACTTAAATCGATAGAACTTACACTTCAAAAAGCCAATTGGTGGTATTACGTAGTCATCAATAACAGTAATTGATGATTATTCACTCGGGCAACAAACGGTCATTTTTGTACACGTGTTGTTGCAGCAGTACAAGATGCAGAAAATTACATTTGGTAATAAAATGACTTGTTTTTTTCATGTTTCTGGTAGCAACAAAATATTCTTTTTTTATTAGAATAGAAATAAGCAAACTGATGGTGAGGGACAAACAGCACGACACCTAATTTGTTAGTTACGTGACTCCGCCTACTGATGGCTGTCGTTACCTGTCACTCGTCTTCCATTGAACACAAGTGAGGCGGAGACGCGGGTTAGTTGACAGCTAGACAGGCGCCAAAGTTATATAAACTAATCCAATTAGACTACACCGCAGGTGGGCGGAGTCACCGATAGATGATCTTTTTCACTTGACTCGGTCAATTATTGTTTTATAAAATATTAATGCATTTATTGATCACTTCGAAATTGTAAGAATGTATTCATGGTTTTGATGAAATAATACGTTTTTAGAATTATTTTATTTCAGGTATCAGATTTGGAATTCCACAATTGACATATTAGAGACGTGTACATCATTTGGTTTGATTTATTTTGTTTAACGTCCTATTAACAGCTAAGGTCATTTAAGGACAGCCTCCCGTGCGTGCGACATAAATGCGTGTGGTGAGTGCGTATGTGTGTTTTGGGAGGCTGCGGTGTGTTCGTGTTAAGTCTCCTTGTGATAGGCTGGAACTTTTGCCGATTTATAGAAGAAACGCAGAGAATGTCTTTATTCTTCTCTACCAAAAATGGTATAGATATAAATATTCTTTGTGACATCATGCCAGAAAGATTAGCAGAAATCCGTAATATTTTAGATTCCCATCATCTGAGACAACCTAACTTTCGATTAGAAAATATGCGTATTTCCTTCTTTCCGTCGTCCATCAAACTGGAACGATCCAGATATTAAAGGATTCGTCTACTTAGAAGTTCATTAAAAGAAATATACCTAGGAAGTGTCCAATAATAAAGGCATCTTGGTGTGTGGCTCCCGCATGTTAAAAATACTGCATAGCCGTTTGAAGAACCGTGCTAGCTCTCTTAACTATGACCTTTTCAGAGCAAATTTTAAAATCAATTCTCCTGATTATATGTGTGGTAATCCTTGAACGACCCTAAAGGTCCTTGGTTGTTTTTCTATTTACAATTTACATTGTTATAACCTTTCCGCAAAAATCAAACCTCCGACTTTCTCCTATTGGGCGAACCAGAATACGGGCATGTTAAATAAGTCTATAGCCGATTTTAATACATTTATCAGGTATGGCAACGGAGTTATAACGTTACAATTAATTCTGTCATAATGCGTTATATTCTATTTGATTTGCAGGAGATTGATAAATAATTGCTATATTTATTTTTAAGTCGTTAATTGTACTAGAATACTAAAACAATATATTTTTGCCTCTGATTGTACGTTATCTAGTGAGTGTCTAGCTAGATTAGCCGAACACGCGGGTTTGTCACTCATTAAAACTATTTATATTGTAAAAAAATAATGTATTTTAGAACTCAAAGTTTACGATGTTATTAAACGTTCTAATTACGGAACTGAAACTGTAACTGAAGGAATAATCGTAACTGATGAAATAGTAAGTTTTTATTTGTATTTTATTCCGGGTTGCAATATGTTATATATAAATTAACAGGGACATGTCAAGTTGTTATGTAAACCAATACAATTACCGGTCACACCGCAGGTGGGCGGCGCTCCGGGATTAATTTGTCAGATCACAGGTAGATATAAAATGGCCTGGACAATGAAGTGATCACCTAAGGCTGGATTCAGTAACAAAATACAATAATATACACTCGTCCGATCGAAGTGAAATTTTGCATGGTGTTAGATAAATATATAATCTGTATGTTACAGAAAAAATAATAAAGAAATATAAATTAACGGCTTCCTGGGCGTGTAAAAACCTCCCTGGACACTCATGTGCCAACCGCAGCCGTAATACAGGGCAACTTCCATGTAACTTCGTAAGATTTAATGGTAAAAATTAGTATTATGCACTCGTCTGATCGAAGTGAAATTTTGCATGATGTTAGATAAAGGTATAATATGTATGTAACAGAAAAAATAATCAAAAAATATAAATTAACGGCTTCCTGGGCGTGTAAAAACCTCCCTGGACACTCATGTGCCAACCGCAGCCGTAATACAGGGCAACTTCATCGTAACTTCGTAAGATTTAATGGCAAAATTTAGTATTATGCAATCGCCTGATCGAAGTGAAATTTTGCACGATGTTAGATAAAAGTATAATCTGTATGTTACAGAAAAAATAATCAAGAAATATAAATCAACGACTTCCTGGGCTTGTACAAACCTCCCTGGTACTCATGTGCCGAGCGCAGCCGTAATACAGGCCATCTTCATCGTAACTTCGTAAGATTTAATGGCAAAATTTAGTATTATGCGATCGTCTGATCGAAGTGAAATTTTACACGATGTTAGATATAGGTATAATCTGTATGTTACCGAAAAAAAAATAAAAAAATCTTCAATAACGGCTTCCTGGGCGTGTCAAATACGCCCGGACACTCAAATGCACGCTTTAATGCACCTTCAGTGGTGCATTTCCGTATTATAAAATCATTTGATCGAAGTGAAATTTTGCATGGTGTTAGATAATGATGTTATTAATATGTTACAGAAAAAAAAATTAAAAAATCTTCATTAACGAATTCCTGGGCGCGCCCGACACCCGAGTGCACGCTGCACTGCAACTTCAGAGGTGCATTTCCATATTATGTAATCATTCGATCGAAGTGAAATTGTGCATGGTGTTAGATATTGGTCTCATAAGTATGTTACAGAAAAAAATATTAAAAAATCTTCATTAACGAATTCCTGGGCGTGCAAAATGTCCCTGGACACTCCCTGGTCACTCATTAGGTACACCGACGTGAAGAAGATTATATAATTAAAACTTACCCTGTCTCGTAACGATGTTTGTCGGTAAAAATATGCATCGGTCGTCAAAAACAACGAGAAAGCTGATATTCATTCGTCGGTAACTTGAAGTAAGTCGATCTTCTTCAGTAAGACTGGAAACAAACTTCGTTTTTAGGCTATCGTCGTGTTTGTTTATACTTTTCTTCTGGAAATAAACATCCGGTGAATTCAAACATGGCTATCAGACTTCCCGCTAAACTCGTGTGTGTTGCATCATGGGATAAATATTTTACTGCCAGAGATTAACACGATTCATTTTTACTTGTGCGTGTTTTTTATTCTAAATCATAAACTTCTATTGTGTCATACTTTTAAGATAAATATTACAGTATTTAATACTTGCATCGTGCACATTTAGATCGCACGAGCTCGAGGAGCACTCTCGTCACATCTCGGGAGCAAGGTAAACAAACGAGGTCATAGGTGAACCGAACGATAAACATGTAATCTGACCAGAGGTTTTGGCCTCGTCTGTCATACGCCTATTGTTTAATATGGATGTATTTTCAGACGAGGAACCGACCAATGCACGTTTTCTTTTTATGTTCACGATTTCAAATAATTCAGATTAAAGTACGGGAATATCGTCTGTTGTTAGTAAACTCATGTCGAGGTCGAGATCATCACAGCGCTTAACTTCAATATACGTTTTACAAGGAAGCGTCCGAGTGACAACATAAGTTCGACACATGTTTATTGGAGTTTATAGCGATGAATGTTGTGTCAAACACGACGTAATTTCGTATGCTATTATCAGATGTAATCTTAACACCGCATATATCCAGAAAGTATGCGATACAAAGACAAAGAGCAGGTGATTTTAATCTTATTTGATTGAATTAAAAGCGATATTCCAAGCACATGTGTAACTGTTGGTAGAGTGACCCCGATTTTGTTTTGGCGAACATGTTACATGTGTGGCTACCTGGTAGTAAGCTGGTGCATGGTAAATGGCAACGTCTTGGTTTATGTCAGTGTTTGGATAAAGTGACTGATTCTATCTCCGATAAAAAGTGTATAATCGAAGCAAAAGTCAATATACTGGTTCTTCAAAAAACGATCTAAACTCTGAAAATTTGAATGAAATTTTTATAGGGATGAGTTTTAAGTCGTCACACGAATGTACTAACTTGCAACATTCATCAATGTTTAAGTTAATTCCTTCTGAGATAGAACTACAAGTGAAAGCTGACAAAATATCACATTTAAAAGCTGTGAACCGTTATACTAACAAAGAACATACTTATAAACGAAATACTTAATTTAAATAATTGTTATTGAATTTTAAATAAATAGGTGTGGTACTGATCAAGTATAAAAAGGAAATGCTGCAACACAAACATGTTATTAAAAATTATTTTGTTATCACCATTGATACCTGGAAATTTTCTATATTTTATTTAAAATTAAAAAAAAGATACTAAAATATCTAATACCAACTTTTGTTAATTTTCTGTATCTTATTTTATTAATTAATAATTGTTTAGGTTAATCTTGGTACCTGGGAAATTTGGTCCTAGATTTTGGATCCTCGCTTGGACCTACATTTCACCCACAGAAATTTTGTGATGTCCGAACAAAGGAATGCCCTTTTAAGCTAATGCAGAATGGCCAAGCATATACACATTTCAACTTAAACAATTCATGTTAATACATGAAAGAATGGTGCAGTTCATTAAATTAACTAAGTTAATACAGCATAATTGCAGCATGGTACAGTTTGTATCTAAAATGGCAAAGTTAATACAGCATGGTTGCAGCATGGTACAGATCCTATCTAAAATGCCAAAGTTATTGCAGCATGGTTGCAGCATGATGCATTTCATATGATAAATTTACTAAGTCCACACAGCATGATTGCAGCATGATATGATTTGATATCCAAACTGGCAAAGTTATTGCAGCATGGTTGCAGCATGAAACAGTGCATATGATAAATTAACTAAGTCGACAAAGCATGATTGCAGCATGATAGAGTTCAGATATTCAATTACCTCAATTTTTAAAGCATGGTTGCAGTACATGCTGTACAGAAGCATGGTACCATGCTGCTATGCAGCACATGCTGCAATCATGCTGTGAAACTAGCAGCATGATGCCAGCATAAAAGCAGCATGATTGCAGCATATGCTGCATTGCAGTCCATGCTGCAAATTGATAAGGGCCAGCTCTCTCACCCTACCCCATGTGAAATGTTCCCTAGCAAAAATGTGCTTACCCAGTGGAACTAGAGATATCTGTCAAATATGTGTGACTTAAGTTATCTATTTCCTAGCAAAAATGGAATAAACCTGTGAAATATGTGAGAACACCGTGTGAACATGTGAGAACACCCTGTGAATATGTTAGAACACCGTATGAATATGTGAGAACACCGTATGAATATGTGAGAACACCCTGTGAATATGTGAGAACACCGTGTGAATATGTGCGAACACATTGTGAAGTATGTGCGAACTTGTATACTAAAACATTTATTTATCACATAACTGGCCTGTTGTACGTCATAAGGCCATGTCTTCAATATTGTTATACATGTGTAATAGCACTATTGTGATGTAATCAATACTTTATGTCACAATAAAAATATGGCACAGCAGTTTATGTAGAGAAAAACGTAATGACTGAGTCAAGATTTGCCGGTCTTATATATACAAAAATAAATCTGAATTGTTTTACGTGTTCTCATATCCTTTACTTATGGGTTTGTAGTATGGCATTTATTAAACTATTAAATAGTTTGATACACCACTCGCTTAAAGGCTTGTGACATCGGTTATAAAATTACTTTATCAAGTCCATATGGCAGAGCTTTGAGTGAAGGATAATCTATTTATATGCAAAGTGATATATTTTTTAATTGAAAGACTATAATTATCTGATTTCTATGTATGTCATTTGTGAGATAATAAACTTGTAGAGAAGTAAAAATATGGTATTTGTTGTGTTGGCTAGATTCTAGTTGACACTTAGCCAAGAATTACTGATAAATTACAACTAGAGGGAAACACATTTAGCCAAGAAACACTGATAAATTACAACTAGAGGGAAACACACTTAGCCAAGAATTACTGATAAATTACAACTAGAGGGAAACACACTTGGCCCAGAATTACTGATAAATTACAACTAGAGGGAAACACTTAGCCAAGAAACACTGATAAATTACAACTGGAGGGAAACACACTTAGCCAAGAAACACTGATAAATTACAACTGGAGGGCAACACACTTAGCCAAGAATTACTGATAAATTACAACTAGAGGGAAACACACTTAGCCAAGAATTACTGATAAATTACAACTGGAGGGAAACACACTTAGCCAAGAATTACTGATAAATTACAACTGGAGGGAAACACACTTAGCCAAGAATTACTGATGAATTACAACTGGAGGAAAACACATTTAGCCAAGAATTACTGATAAATTACAACTAGAGGGAAACACACTTAGCCAAGAATTACTGATGAATTACAACTGGAGGAAAACACATTTAGCCAAGAAACACTGATAAATTACAACTGGAGGGAAACACACTTAGCCAAGAAACACTGATAAAATTACAACTGGAGGGAAACACACTTAGCCAAGAACACTGATAAATTACAAACTGGAGGGCAACACACTTAGCCAAGAATTACTGATAAATTACAACAGAGGGAAACACACTTAGCCAAGAATTACTGATAAATTACAACTGGAGGGAAACACACTTAGCCAAGAATTACTGATAAATTACAACTGGAGGGAAACACACTTAGCCAAGAAAGAAAAAAAAAAAAAACGGAAAATAAATTACAACGGGGAAAAAAGGGAGGAAACACATTGCCAAAAATACTTT
>NW_022980702.1:0-14176 GCF_902652985.1 Pecten maximus
AAAGTTGTACTCTTGTCAAATACAACCGGTACTTGCATAACTATCTAATTGTTTCCTGTTGGTGCTGCAACTTCTAAAATATTGAAGATATTTTGATTTAACAAATATGTATACTTGTAATATCACAAATGAACATTTTAGGAAGGCATTATGAAGCAAAGCGATGCTTATTAAACAAGAAGTCAACTGATCAGAGGTTAATGGTCAAGGTCAAATTTTGTATCTTGAAGCTATCTTCTGAAGATTGTGTTATGACATGAAGCAAAGTTGGTCAGAATTTTACGAGAGTCAATGATAAGTTCTCAAGGTTACTGGGTCAAAGGTCTGGGTCATTTTTTGTATCTTTTCACTAAACATTTTGTTATAACATTTAGAGCCATTGATGTTCAAATTAAGACAATCATTAGAAGACAATGATAGTGTGTGTGCTGAATATGTAATACCATGTAATAGAACAATCATCAAGCCATAGGAGTAATGACAGAAGTTTAGGTGTTAAAGAGTTAACACTTACTCTAATAAATTATATTGAATTGAAATTTTTACAACCCATCAAAAATTTGTTTAGGGCCAAACAACACTGGTTACTCAATGAATAATGAATATGTTTTTACTGTGTATTTTGTAGATGCCCCGAAGGAAGAACCAGAAGAAGTCTTTGGCAAAGAAGGGGATGTGGAGATCCCTTGAGAAGAGAATGACGGACCCCACTGAGGAAGTGGCCTCGTTAAAAACACAGCATAGCGACATTGACTTGACTGAGGATGTGGCCTCGTTAAAAACACAGCCAAGTGACCTAACAAGTGACGTGACTGAGGAAGTGGCCTCGGTAAAAAACACAGCCTAGCGACCCAACTCGCAAGAGTCCAAAGCAAGCTCGCAAGAGCTCAAAGCAATCTCAGAATGAAGCTCGTAAGAGCCCAAAGCAAGCTCAGAATGAAGCTCGTAAGAGCCCAAAGCAATCTCAGAATGAAGCTCGTAAGAGCCCAAAGCAATCTCAGAATGAAGCTCGTAAGAGCACTAAGCAATCTCAGAATGAAGCTCACAAAAGCCCTAAGCAATCTCAAAGTGAAGCTTGCATCAGCACAAAGCAATCAAACAATGAAGCTCTTGATGAAGGTCACAAAGAAATACAAAGAGAAAGTTCAGTTGAACCTCAAAATCAACATACTGGTGAAACTGTTAATGATTCCTCCCGGAACCAGGTAAATGAAACAAGAAACCCAGAACTAGTAAAACAAATTTTGAGACCCACAAAACAGTCTTCAAACAAATCCTTTATTCAATATAATGCTGATTACAGCTAAATACGATAGGAAAAATCCCTTTAAAGGGAATAAAACAAGTCTGCATAGCAGAAGGAAGCGACCACTTTACAATATCATGCTTGCTACTGCAAAGTTAAACAGAAAAGTTATACCATTGAAGAAAACATTGTTAGATGAACAAGTTGAAGAAAAAAAACCACTAAACAAGAAAAAGATGCGCACATCTAAAGTTAGATATTCTTGTGATTTTAATCAATCAAATGGAAGAAAAATAAAAACAAGAAACAGGAAAATAAAACCATATGTAGAATCAAAAATTTCCTCCCGAAAACCAAAAAATTACTCTGAAAAAGAAAAACAAAGGATACTCTGGAAATATTGCAAAATCCAAAAGAAAAGGCTCTCCAACAAAAGAAATGTATGAAGAAGAAGAGAAAGTGGTAACCTCATTGTAAAGATTGTACAGAAAGAGTTGTTACATGAAACAACCCAATCTCCTGATTTCGGTCACATTCAAGGTAATCAACAAACAACAAAACGGAAGTCTAGGCACAGCACCTGTTCAAATGTTAAGAAAAGAAAGTTAGAGCAAAAACCTGTGTTGATTACTGATGAAATGGCAGTACAAATTCAGGAAAGAATAGTGCAATTATCTAATCCAAGGGAGCAGAATAATGCAAAACAGCTGAATGTTTTCGCAAGTTATTCACAGTCAGATAGTATATTTCCAAGTGTTTCAAGAGGCCGTCAATGTACATGCTATTCTCTAATGATGTTACTGTATGCAAAACAATGTAAATCTTTTACAACCAGTGTCCTTGACGAAATTTTACAAAAGGGAGATGAACTCTATCATACCGTGATATCTGATCTCCAAAGAAATGGTAACTTCAGGTCTTATTTATTGCAATTTGAAGAACTTCCATCGGTCATTAATACTTTATCACATAGATGTTGCATTGAAAAACTAAATATTATTGTTGGAACCATCTACAATATAAACAACAATTTTAATTTACTATCTCTTCCATCTGCTGTTTGTGCAATGTTTGAACACCACTCCATGGGCTTGATAACAATAGGCTGTATAACATCAGCATTTTGGAAAACTGGTGAAGGACACTTTCACTTCTTTGATTCACATCCTCATGGTAATGACTTCCTAGATGCGCGAAAAGGGAAAGCTGTGCTTTGTTCTTTCTTTTCTGATATAGAACTTGTTGAGTACATGATCAAGTTTTATGAAAGCCTCAACTTAACAGCAGAAGAACAATTTGAAATTCAACCCCTGGACATACATATTACTCCTGAAATACAGCAAAGTTCAGCTCTATCCCCGCCATCCAGTTATTACACGGGAAATAATCAAAATAGATTGGGACTTCTACAGAAATATTTCAAAAATCAAAAGGATATGAATTTGAAAAGATTACAAGCATTGGATATTAAAAGAACAAGTGAAGGTCATGAATATAAACAAATGAAGGAAGAAACTGAAATCGGGAGGAAAAAAATTTACAACAGAGAATACAAACGGAAGCAGAGATTGAATGAAAAATATCGCACATGTGAAAGAAAGAAAGAGCTTCAAAGTAAACAGAAAATAAGAGCTAATAACAGCTACAGAGTAAGAGAAGGAAGGAATGAGCTTCAAAGTAAACAGAAAAGTAGGACTGATGAAAGCTTTAGACTAAAGGAAGCAAAAATAAAACAAAAATTGAGAACTGATGAGAAGTACCGAACATCAGAACGAAAGAATGAACTTCAAAGTAAACACAAAAGTAGGACTGATGAAAGCTTTAGACTAAAGGAAGCAAAAATAAAACAAAAATTGAGAACTGATGAGAAGTACCGAACATCAGAAAGAAAGAATGAACTTCAAAGTAAACAGAAAAGTAGGACTGATGAAAGCTTTAGACTAAAGGAAGCAAAAATAAAACAAAAACTGAGAACTGATGAGAAGTACCGAACATCAGAAAGAAAGAATGAACTTCAAAGTAAACACAAAAGTAGGACTGATGAAAGCTTTAGACTAAAGGAAGCAAAAATAAAACAAAAACTGAGAACTGATGAGAAGTACCGAACATCAGAAAGAAAGAATGAACTTCAAAGTAAACAGAAAATAAGAGCTAATAACAGCTACAGAGTAAAAGAAAGAAAGAATGAGCTTCAAAGTAAACAGAAAAGTAGGACTGATGAAAGCTTTAGACTAAAGGAAACAAAAATAAAACAAAAACTGAGAAATGATGAGAAGTACCGAACATCAGAAAGAAAGAATGAACTTCAAAGTAAACAGAAAAGTAGGACTGATGAAAGCTTTAGACTAAAGGAAGCAAAAATGAAACAGAAATGGAGAACTGATGAAATTAATCAAGCAAATGAAAGAAAAACTGGACTTGAAAGTAAGAGAAAAGCTAGAAATTCAAAATTTTACCAAGAGAAAGAAAGAATTGCAAAACAGTCATTTAGGCAGATTTTGGTAAAAAAAATGAAAGAAAGAAAGGCAGCGAAAATATCAAAGAAAAAACAAAGAAAGGACCCTATGTTCAAGTTGAAAGAAGCTGGATACAAAAAAGGAACAAGTTTGATTGCTGTTATTGACAGATTCCACAAAGTGATATCAGAAGGTCCAGTCTATGTTTGTACAAGTTGTCATCAAACATGGTTTAAACATTCTGTCGCAGAAATAAATGATAATATTTGCCATAGTGATCTTTTCCTGAAATGTGTCAGTGGATACAAATCAAAGCATGACAAAGAATGGTTGTGTAGAACTTGCCAAACTTCCATAAGTAATAGAAAAATGCCCTCTTTATCAACTGCAAATAAAATGTCTTTCCCTGATAAGCCAGCAGAATTAGACTTACATCCACTTGAAGAAAGATTAGTTGCATTACGAATTCCTTTCATGCAAATGCGTGAACTTCCCAGAGGTGGACAGTTAAGTATTCGTGGCAATGTAGTAAATGTACCAGTCGACATACAGCCAACCATTAAAGCATTGCCACATCAGTTTGAAAAAACTACCATACCAGTTAAATTAAAAAGAAAAATGTCTTACAAAAAATGTGAATTCACAGAAAACGTACGACCAAACCAAGTTATGGCTGCTTTACATTGGCTGTTCAAAAATGGTGATTTGTACAAAGAGTCTGGTGTCGAAATTGATAAAGAGTGGTTATCAAATATTAATAAGGGTGCCAAAGAAATCATTCATACATTTGTTGAAAAATCTACTGTACAAGATGGCGAATCGGATATTGAGGGTAATGATTCTGATACATTCAGTGAAATATCTGATGAAGACAAGGTAATTGGAAATGCTGACACATTAATAGAACCAATATGTCCACAAAATGATTCTATGTACACATTTGCTCCAGGTGAAGGTCAGCATCCTCTGAGCTTATACTCTGATAAAGATGCAGAAGAGTTATCCTTCCCTTCCATATTTTGTGGTAAAAGACGCACACAAAATTCTCAAAGAGATGCTAAGGTTCACTATAGCGACATTGTCAAATGGGAACTTAGAAATATTGACAGAAGAGCTGCCAATTCTGTGCCAAATTTATTTTTCAAAATGAAAAAAATCCAGATGAAGCAAATTTCTGACAAGGTTTATTTAGCTCTCAGGAGATGCAAAAGTAAAGAGAAAAATGTGACTGCTGCAGATGCTCTGAATCCAACACAAATGAACAAGTTAGTCAACCTTGATGAAGGATTCTACATATTCAGAACTCTCAGGAATTCTCCACCGTACTTGGAAAAAAGAAAAAAAGATGTATTCGCGATGATAAGACAACTTGGACTACCAACTTGGTTTAGTTCTCTGTCTGCAGGTGACACCAGATGGCATGATCTGTTGAAAATCCTTGGAGAATTAAATGATAAAATCACATACGCGGATGACCAAATAAGTAACATGACATGGGTTGATAAAACACGTCTAGTACAAAAAGATCCAGTAACTTGTACAAGATATTTTGACCATCGTGTTCAGCAATTCATCAACACAGTTTTGAAATCTGATCATGCTCCTCTTGGAATACTGAAGGACTTCTACCGTGTTGAATTTCAACATAGAGGCTCACCTCATATACACATGCTAATGTGGATCCAAGATGCTCCTAAATACAAAGTAGATTCAGATGACAAGATAGCTGAATTTGTTGACAAGTATACGTCGTGTCAAGCAAATGTTGACCAATTGTCATCTCTTGTTGACATTCAAACTCACAAGCATTCAAAAACTTGTAGAAAGAAGGGAAAACCTGTATGCAGATTTGGATTCCCTCTACCACCTATGCCTAGAACAATGGTTTTAGAACCTCTAGATGAAGAAAATGCAAAGTTGAAAAAGAAATATTCAGAAATTCAAGAAAAAATAACAAAATTAAAAGAAACTGAACTTTTAACTTTTGAGGATTTCCTCACTGAGGTAGCAGAAATATCAGAACAAGAATATATCTTGTGTATCAGATCATCACTTAAATCTCCAAAGGTGTTTTTGAAGAGAAAACCAAGTGAAGTTCGGATTAATCCATATATGACATCTTTAATGGAGGCATGGAAAGCAAATCATGATCTACAATATGTAGTAGACCCATACGCCTGTGCTGTGTATATTGTATCTTACATTGGTAAATCACAGAGAGGAATGAGTCTTTTACTTTATGAAGCATGCAAAGAGGCCCGTAAAGGCAACATGGATATCAAGCGTCAAGTACGCCATATTGGAAACAAGTTTCTGAACAGTGTTGAAGTTTCAGCACAGGAGGCAGCTTATCTAGCCTTGCAACTTCCTCTCACAAAGGCATCAAGAGATGTTGTCTTTATCAATACATCAGACTCATCAGAGCGGACATTTCTTCTTAAGCAAAAAGATGCATTAGAGTCATTACCTCCAGATTCAACTGACATTGAAAGTGACAACGTTGTGAAAAGATATGCCAAGCGCCCTAAGTAACTAAACAAAATGTGTCTAGCAGACTATGTTGCTGAACTCGATATAACATATCCAAAAAAGAAGGTGTCGGTTGAAGATACCAATGATGATGACGTTATCACATCTGAAAGTGAAATTGAAGAAGATCAAGACCCTTCAGAAAAATGGAAAGAACTTGTATTACCTAATGGTATCATCATCAGGCGCAGAAAACTTCGGAAAGTTATTCGGTATGTTCGGTACAGTGTTAAAACTGACAGTGAAAATCACTACAGAGAAAAGCTGCTGCTATTCTTCCCATGGAGGAACGAGGAAAAAGAGTTACTAGGAGCATTTGAAACATACCAAGATCATTATCACCATGTCAGAGTTATTGTAGATTCCAAGTCTGCTGAATACGAACATCATACCGATGAACTTGATAGCGCGATGCAAAGAGCTCATGAGGACCTTGATGGAGAATTTGACCAGATTGCACCATTAACCCAGCATGTTGAGCATGAAGATGAACAAGAAGGTTCACATGAAAGCAGACAGTTTGTATACTACAAGCCAGAAACTGCTGCACATCAGCAATACGATATTGGTGTTGACCTTGGAATATCGCAATCTGTACCATTAATAGAACATTCAACTACTCTATTGCCAAATATAGAATATCTTGCACTTGTGAGACATTTGAACATTAAGCAGAGGGAATTTTTTTTGCATGTTTTGCACTGGATCAAAACAAAAGATGAGCCATTGTATGCTTTTCTAACTGGTGGTGCAGGAGTCGGAAAATCTGTTGTTATCAAGGCATTGTATCAAGCACTAAAAAGGCATCTTTGTTCAGAGGAAGGTGAAAATCCTGACAACTGTAAAGTTCTGCTATGTGCTCCTACTGGAAAAGCAGCACATAATATTAATGGTACTACCATACATGCTGCATTCAAAATTCTACCAAATTGTGGTTACCGAAACTACCATGTTGATTCTGACACTCTGAATTCCTTAAGGGTTAAATATAGAGATCTGTCTGTTGTCATCATAGATGAAGTATCAATGGTTGGGAATAAGATGCTGTCACTTATAAATGAATGTCTACAAACAATTAAGGGAAACCAGAGACAATTATTTGGTGGAGTCAGTGTTATACTTATAGGTGACTTGTATCAATTGAAACCTGTTATGGACAAATGGATTTTTGCAGATTTAGACGAACAAATGGGTCCTCTTGCTACCAATCTTTGGAAGGCATTATTTAGTATCCATGAATTAAGTGAAATAATGCGTCAAAAAGATGACAAACAATTTGCTGAACTCCTGAACAGAATGCGTTCATTGGAAAATGGCAACATGTCAGATGATGATATTGTAGTTCTGAAATCAAGAATGATCAATCCTACTGATGAACATTACCCCAGAGATGCACCACATCTATTCACCACAAATAAGCAAGTTGATGATTTCAATAGGGGTGTATTTGACCTTGTTTCAACTACAAAAGTCAGAGTGCCAGCACTTGATACCGTTGTTGGTGATATACCTACAAATGTCAAAGACCGACTAATACAAGCACTCCAAAATGTCAGTACGACTAATACTGCTGGACTTGTGAATGATGTCCCAATTGCTGTTGGTATGCCATATGAAATCACTGTTAATCTAAATATTGCAGATGGATTAGTGAATGGTGCGTGCTGCCATGTACGAAAAATTGACTTCAAGCAAGTGAACACTGACCGTCCAAGCATTATATGGGTTCAGTTTGAAGATGACTCAACAGGAATAGACACAAGGAGGACTTATAGCCACTTGCGTTCGCAAGATGTTCTCAATACATGGACTCCCATATTTGATACTCAGCGTAATTTCATGTACAACCGAAAATCTTTCTTAAGGATACAATTTCCACTGCGACCAGCAGCTGCAAAAACTATTCATAAATCACAAGGATGTACTTTGAAAAAAGTTGTTGTGGACATGACTTCTCCAAGAAAACAACCTCACATACACTATGTAGCATTAAGTCGTGTTAGAAATTTGTCAGACTTGTATTTATTGAATTTGAATGAAGAAAAGATATCCGTAGATCATTCAGTTACTGAAGAAATGGAAAGACTACGGTCAGAGGCTAGTATGGACTTGTGTTACATTCCACCATACACTCTTTCACCATGCACATTGAAAGTTGCTTTCCTAAATGTTAGGTCACTCCCATTACATCACACAGATATCAAAAGTGATTACAATATTATAGGTGCTGATGTTTTAGCTTTAGCAGAAACAAAACTGAAACAAACTGTTTCTGATGAATGCTTTAAACTTGAAGGATTTCACATTGAAAGAAATGACCAACAAATGAATAATACTGTCCATCATGGTTTGGCAATGTATTTCGGAAATAATCTTGATGTGTCAAATATTTACTCATTTAGTTCATTTGATTTTGAATGCATGGTCACAAATGTAAACAAAAATGACACATTTACACAAATTGCAATTGTTTATAAATCACCACAGTGTACTTATTCTAAATTACAAAAAGAATTTGAAACGCACATTGCATCTCGGATAAAGCTTCAAGAACCATTTCTCATAATTGGTGATTTCAATGTTGACATTAGATCAAATGACAAATTTCTTAAGTGGATGACAACTAAATTCCAATGCAAACAAATAGTGTCCTCTGTAACAACAGATCATGGTTCTACTCTTGATCTTATCTTTACCAACATACAAAATTATACTACAAGTGTTATAGAATGCTGCTGGACAGATCATAAACTTGTTTATGTTGCAATTTAAATGAAGTTTCCAAATTATCTTAATTGTTTACCGGAACTTTTTAAAATATAGGTAAAATGGAGGTAATGCATAACATATCCGGGCCTCCAGGGTTGGTGGGTTTCATACTGCTAGGGATGCCCCTAGCACTATGATAAAGTGCATGTTTAGTCAGAATTATTCAGACTAACAGTTACTGTATTTATTCTGCAATAAGCCCAAGAGTAATAGCACATCTGCTGTGTGTCGTAATCATAGTGAGTGATTGGGACTATTACTGTAAACAGGACTATGACATTACTTTATAAATTTACTAGAATTGTCTAAAAAAATAATATAGCTTTCCGCATATTATCATACCTCATTGTTGAATATATGCAGTAGAAGATCTGCCATGAAATGCTGTGTAAGTTTTAGAATAACTAATCTAGTAATGCTTTGGACTCAAAGGGTGTTATTTATAGTAACGAAACACTGTGAATGTTATTATGAATATTGATATTAAACAAATGTCATTAGAAGCCAGATTTAATATCTACACTGTGATGGACTTTCCCCAGTAATGAAATTTTGATCTCACAACTGCATTGACCACTCTGAACCAATAAAGTTCCAGTGATGGAAAATTGGTTTCGCTCCCAGAACTCACAACTTTGATTGACATTTTAAAACTCCAACGATGACAAAATGTAATCTAGAACTTATCAGTCATTCAGAACTCACAACTGTGTTGGGCACTAAAGCTGCCCTGATGAGAAAATGTGATCTAGAAAACTGCATCAGTCACTCTAAACTGACTCGAAACTGTGCTGAGTATGCTGGACACTTTTAAAGCTTCACTGGTGAGAAAATGTGATCTAGAACTGCATCTGTCACTCTGAACTCCAAGCTGTGCTGGACACTTTGAAACTCCACTGATGACAAAATTGGATTTTACACTGGTGCCGAACACTTTGAACCTTTAACAGCTACATGGCTCTTAAACATACTTACACAGTAATGTCTAGTGACATGAAACAATCAATCATAATTATTGTCTTACTCAGTATCTTCATGACAATCTTGCACGACATTTTCATATGAAATCACTTAAGAAATTAATCAATATGATATGTTTCAAAAACTTTTATTGAAGTAAACCTCTCTATTGACCATGCATTACCATGTGCATGATTTATTGCAGACTGAAGTAAATATACTTGTTATATTTGTGAAATCATTGTACATTATTACTACATAATGCTCTATTGAAATATTTTTGGTTCAATGAGATTCTAACAGAGATGTATGTGGTATGTACTAAAATGCTTATGGTTCACCATAGATACAGCCTACTGAAATGTCATTGGTTCACTATAGCTAGATCTTACTGAAATGTTATCGGTTCACTATAACTAGAATCTACTGAAATGTTATTGGTTAACTATATCTAGAATTTACTGAAATGTTATTGGTTTACTATAACTAGATCCTACTGAAATGTTATTGGTTCACTGAGAATGTTTGTTTATGGTTCACTATACATTCTACAGAAATATGTTTATGGTTCACTGGGAAATGCTTTTAGACTCAAACTCAAATGTTTATGATTTACTACAGATTCTATGAAATATCCATGACTTGACAACTGATATGTTTATGGTTCACTAGACTCTACTGAAATGTTCTTTTTTCACGAAAATATCATTAATATTTGAAGTTTGAAAATATAACTGATGTTATCAGGGGAAAAAAAATATTTGAGAAATTAAGTCCTGAATAGTACTTTTATGGATGTTTCTCAACTGTAATCTTCAGCACTATCTTTCAACAAACTTTTTTGCTACAATATACTGTATATAAAAAGAAATTAAAAAGAAATTATGGTTACCATGTGCATACAAATGCCTATTAAGGTAAACTGTGAACCAGCTGGGTAAGTATATAGTAGAGGAGTCACTGCCGCAGCAGTAAATGCTCGTAAACTCACTCTCTACATTGCACAACGAATTTAAGCAAAATGTAAATACCCGAGGTGCACTGTTAACAGCCTACGTAAGGAGATAATAGAGGGGTCACTGCTACAGCAGTAAATGCTCGTAAACTCTCTACATTAAATGGAGGCTGTATGTTATAATATTCTAAGTCAACCACTTATTGCCCATAAGTCTTTTAAGGTTTTCTTTAAAATGTAAATGATTACTTTAACATCCATAAAAATGATTGGTTCAGGATTCTCTTATGTATACCCTAATCTGACTAGGTACAAAAATTCCTCATTTTTGTCAAGATACAAAATAACAAAAGGAATGTACCTTTGTCCTTGGTAGATCAATTGTCTCATAGGTGAACCACCTGATGCACTGCATACCATTTCAGTAAAAATGTATATCAATCTCATTTTGAATGAAAAATGTATTTGCCATGCTTGATGTTCTCCAAATCCTCATAGAATTAAATTTGTGGCTTTTGCAAAAACAACTTTCTTGTTTTATGTACTTTCTGTCAAGTTTATTATAAAAGGATATATAGGCTACTGCATTTCTTTATCAGTAGTCTACCATATTTGCTCCATTAAGTGCCTTTGTCCATATAGGCACCCGTCCCCTGTCATTTCTGACATATCAAAACAAATAAGGTATGCAAAGGATAGTTAGTTTTATAAATACATTTCACTTATTAAAATGAATTCAATGCTGATTAAAGCTCTGAAATTGACAAGTTTATGCCAGGTTACTTACACTGACAAAGGAACAACAGCTTCATTATTTCTGGTATTGTAGCTACCAAAAAATTTGAATGTCCAATTTTCCTTATTTTGAAGTGCCTTGGGTGCACATTGGGTCAAATACGGTATCTCGAAAACAACCAGCTTCACATTCACAAATTAGTTAATTGACAGTCCTACACAACATTAGCAGGTGACTGAATCAGGCCCACTATATTCCTTCCTTATAATAAAACAAGGAGGACCTACATATGAAGTTGAGAAAAATCCTTCCAATACTTTCCAAAAAGAAAGATAACAGACTTCAATAGTCAAAATCAATAATGGCAGCCTGTCAGCCATCATGTTTCTGGACCAGGCCCAAAATCAAATGGGCACAACTAGGGACCAAGGGGAACCTACATAGGAAGTATGAGAAAAATCCTTTCAGTACTTTCCAAGAAATAGCGATAACAGACTTGAGCTACCAATATCAAAGATGGATGCCTGTCGGCCATTTTGTTTTCTGGATCAGGCCCAAATTCGAATGGACCTATGTAATATAGGCTATAGTATCTCAACATTTTTCAGCTAAATATAATGGTATTTTCTATTATTTTTGGTATAGCAAAAGTTTTTCTTTTGCTGTAACCAGTCACTGTTACACACATTAGGACCAGCAGAGACACATTTCAGAGAGATTGGAAACTCCTTCATTGTCCTTGCTGACGGAAGACGAACCTGGTGGTTTTTCTTGACTAACTACTTTTAAGTATATTAGTTTAAACATGTTATTTTTGCAAATATAAAACTTAAACATCATATCATGGTCTGATATGACCAGTTTTCCTATTAAGATATTTAACTATGATTTTTGCAAGCATGAAATAAGCATTTTTACCAGAGACATATATACAGAGAGATTAGTAACATCGCTATTTCCCCGTACAGATAGTGGCTCCCTTTATTCGTGACCACTCAAGCATATCCCTTATCGAGAGCGTCCTGTCTCCTATCAAACACACGCGAGCGCAGGTAGATCGGGCTATGCGCATGTGTGTATCGTAGTATTGGAACTTATTCGACATGTTCTGGTTAATCCGCCATTACGTCAGACCAAAACATCGTCATTTTAAATACACACAGAAAGCACATCGTTTTATTTTGGCCACTACAAAAGTTACCACATTAACCAAAAACTATCAAACTTATGGGATATAGTCTTATTGATCATGCATATTGTTGTCATTTATCCGTATTTTCGAAAATCCATTGGGTCCTATTCGACATGTCCACGTTTGTAAATAGCCGCCATTACGTCAGACCAAAACATCGTCAATTTTAAACGCACACAAAAAGCACATCGTTTTATTTTGGCCACTACAAAAGTTACCACATTAACCAAAAACTATCAAACTTATGGGATATAGTCTTATTGATCACGCATATTGTTGTCATTTATCCATATTTTCTAAAATCCATTGGGTCCTATTCGACATGTCCAAGTTTGTAATTAAGCCGCCATTACGTCAGACCAAAACATCGTCAATTTTAAACGAACACAAAAAGCACATCGTTTTATTTAGGCCACTACAAAAGTTACCACATTAACCAAAAACTATCATACTTATGGAATGTGGTCTTGATTATCATGCACATTGTTGTCATTTATCCGTATTCTCGAAAACCCCATAGGGACTTTTCGAAAATTGGAGATTCCCGCCGATCTTTCCTGCGTTGTGCTTGATTTTCATACTCAAAATACAAACACTTGGACAGCAAATTGTGCTATATTTCATATTGATGACACTTCTGCACTTTGATATTAATAAAATTAAAGCACATAATTGGATCTTGGTGATGATTTCAAATAGAAATTATCGATAATTATGTGTCTGGTTTTCAAGTTTTCTCCAATATGGCGTCTAGTGAAGACTGAACCGAATGACTGCAAAGGATTGTGGGAAGGTCAGGGGCCACTATGTAAACACAAGGGCAAATAGAGAGCTGCCAATCTCTCTGTATATATGTCTCTGTTTTTACCTATTTTTCCCCCCGAAAATTATACATTCAAAACCGGAATTGCATTTTCTTTTATTAACATATCGATCATAACATTATTTGTTCTTCCAAAAATTGTGCCCACGCCATCTGAAAATTACTATATATTATTATTATATTACATATCAAAGTTTTCCTCCCATCTGTAACTAGGTAAGGAGTAGGCCTAAGGTGACAGTACCCAGATCGGACAATTTGTACAATTGTTAAAAAATCAGAAGATGAAGTAGATCCATTTATGGTTATATCAAAAGAAGAATATGAAAGAGTTTTTCAAAAAGCAAAATTGCCACCCGAATCTCACGTGAACTATTTTTAGAACACTCCGACGTAACCACTTAGCGTTTCCGGTTTTTCAATCTCTCTGATATATTTTGTCCGATGGAACGCTTTTGTGTTTCCAAGGAAAAACCGTTGTTACCCTCAATTCGTTAGCATGATATATCA
>NW_022980703.1:0-35582 GCF_902652985.1 Pecten maximus
TGAGTCAAAGAATTTGATAAAGAATATATCTTCAGTGCTTCTAGAAATCATAATGCTGATAATTTGATATTTTCTATGAAAAAAACCCACTTCAATTATATCAAATACATTTAATCGCTTTATATTGTTTAATTATGCATGATGATGTAGTAAAATAGCTATTTGTACTTTACAGAAGTATTTTGTTCAGCTTTTATTAATTTGTTCTCCCTGCTAAATAAGAATAATATTTTATCATTTTGCCTATGATAGATCTGATTAAAATATTCAAATTTATTATCAAACGAAGGTATCAAGATGTTTATGCACAGCGGCTCCATAAAACAATTTATGAAATTCAGTGGAACTTCGTTAACTCGAACTCGGAAAACTCGAATACCCCGCTTAACTCGAAGTACTTCGTCAATCCCGGCGAATTCTCTCTTTATCCTAGAAAAACAAACTCGGAAAACTCGAAAAACTCGGATAATACGAAGTGAAAATTTGGTCCCAACAATAAAAATCCTACTTAAAATGATCGAATAACTCGAAGTATCATGTTTGTGTCCAACAACGATCGGTTGTAAACGTCGACATTTTTTCAACATCGAAATTCCGTTTGTATCGGCACTAAAATTCTACCGATTATTATACGCGATTATAAGTGTTTCATAAATTTATGAAAGACATTGTAGGTGGAATCTTATAACAATAGGTTACTGTCGGTGATAAAAAAATACTGTTTTACTTACATCAGGTAATGTCCTAAGGCGGTCGCCGATAGCAGTGCACACGATAGTCAACAGCTCATCTACCCGCTCGCTCAAGCGGAACTAATCTACTCGGTTTTTAGGTGTAGAAATGAAACAGTCACCGGTACCTAGTAAATCTGTTAACTGCATAAACAATAGCGTAATTACTGTCGAGGTGTACAGAGTACGACTGTAACGGTCAGTGCTTTCTAATAAATCGGATAAAACGCCAACTCAGTAACAGTAACATTTTATACGCACATGCGCAGTACCAACTTCCTGTGCTAATACACATCGAAATGGCGTGGTTGTCGATAAAACGTAAGTTGGACAATCAAACAGTATTTTTTATGTCCAATATAAGGTAATGGTTCTGTTACGTTTTACATATATTCTGTGTTAAATTTAAACGGTTATTTAATATAACATTAATAAATTGTCATTCGGTTGAATTCCAATTTTATCGTTATTCCTTTGCAAACATGACATGAACATCAGATCGTATTGAAGTGACTAAGCGAAAGAAACTTTATTGAGACTGTATATCGGCAAAACTACACCAAACTACGAGTGACAGAACGAAATATTACATATACATTTACATGTATTGACCAGTCTTTACACTGAACGACAGAGCGGAGTTATAATGATTATATAATGTTGACAGATATTGACCAAACTTTGCACCAAAAATGACAACACGCTTTATTCGAACACTCGGATGACTCGAAGTTTTCTCGTGGTCCCGTCGAGTTCGAGTTAACGAAGTTCCACTGTAAATAAAAAATGAAAGAAAAAAAAAACACACGTTTAAAGTAATTAAGTCATATATAATAATTGAAACTATAAGATATCAAATCAAAGTTACATCAACATACATCTTAAATGAAGAAGTTTATTATTTTTTTTTTTTTAAATATGTTTTATTTAAGGGAATTTTGTTCAATAAATTTTACTCTTAAATCTCATAAAATGCTTTTGAATAGACAAGTTCAGGCATTAAGGTCCAGCCTTTAAATTATTTATCCTACAACAGTGATGATAAGGGTCATGTAGGTATGAGTAAGTTCTTTTGTGTGTTTTGTTCACCAGCGCAATCAATTCCTCCAACTAACCTTTCTGCTGTGTACGTTGCTGATGGTACCATAATGGCGACATTAAACCCTCGGGACACATCAAGAATTGATGGATACTATTTGGAAGTATGTGACGAGGGGAGTCTTAACACATATTCCAAGGAATACCTTCCACTATTCAAATATCGCGCAGTTACAACTATATTCCTGTTCTTAATACCCAAACCAAGTACAACTTACATGTTTACGTTGACAACAATTTTCAGCGGAGACGAAAGCATATCGAATGGCTCATCTAAGACAACTGTCACCACTGGTAAGTACGATTATTTAGATTAGCTTAATAAATGAACCCAATAGAAATATATTAACAATAGGAATTGCAATAGATGTGTTGTTGTTGTTGTTGTTTTTTTTTTTTTTTTTGGGTTTTTTTTTTTTTTTTTTTTTGTAAATATATGCAATATGATTGAAAATGACTTTGTTGAATCACTAATTTGTCGTGATCACTCCTCTGTTCATATTGAAATGCCTTATGGATATTTTTAAGCAAAATTGTTTTCATCAAAATATCCATCATCAACGTATGACAGTATAAACAATGATATTAATAACATCGATTTGCACGATATATCCAAAAATACATATGTTAATGAATTAGATCAAATTCTTACTTAAATTATATCTTGTAAAATGTGTAGTATCCAAATGTAGACCTGTTGGTGAGCCTTAGATGACAAACAAAAATACTTAAAATGCGACAAAGAATAAAAGTACACAAAATTACCACAACCAAATATACTGAACAAAACAGGGTTGATTTGACAAATCCGCAACGCTGTCATTAGGTGGAGGGCTAGAGTAGAAGACAATAATGGACATTTATGCAAGAAACCGTTGCGTTGATAGATTCAAGACTTGATGTCATTCCAATACATCAACAACAACTACATGTTTATATATCTCGTAGACATTTTGATAACATTTTTAATATCTTCTTTAGAATATACATACCGTAAATGACGTTATTACCTCCCTTTAACCAACAACTGCCTATACATATAAATTTGAAGTCTCTATATTCACCAATGCATACATCATACGTTTTATTCATTTTGATTTTAAATCATCTATCAATATCCGGAGAAGATTTATATCTTCACCGTTACAATTAAGTTTTTAATTAATTGTAAGGGGGATCTGAATCGTGTATCATTTGTACTTGATATTAGTATTGTTCTTATCACATCATGGGTGAAATAAATCCCCTAGATAGATGTAAGCGTCTGTTCGCTGTCATAAACAAATTAAAATAGCGGAAGGAAATGCACTTGGCACTGCAATCTGCTATACGGGGCCCCTTAAGGGTTATTTACAAGGGATGTATATCAAAATGCTTGCACTGTTTTAAAAAAGATAGCGTTGTTAGTGAAGGATACACACTCTCAATTATGTGTGTTTTTACACGATTTGCAGAATCTGTGAAAAAACAAAAAAAAAACGTCGTGGGTTATAAGACCAACTTTCAGTAAAAACGAGCATAAAATCCTTGGTATTCTTCTCTGATGTACAAGATAATTTGTACAAAATGTTGTTTTTTAAGCTTGTATTTTGTTCATCGCCATCTGGACGTGGACATGATTTCAGGATCTTCAGGACATACAATGTAGACTGTCCAATTTTCAGCAACATATTTTATTATAAGTCAAAGAGTAAGTGACACAGATTTCGTGAGTTGATAGTTTTCACAGCTCGCAGCTATCTGACATTTACGAGGACTGACATTACATTTGTAAAGGGAATGCTCTATATGTAATCATAGAGAAGAGGCACACATTTCCAAACCCATGATTCTTAACTTCGGTCATGTTGTTTAAATCAATGTTAACATAATATATACGTATTTAAGTTTTAGTTATTGCCTTGTTACACTTGGTTGCTAGTTTTAGTTAGTTTTGGTTATTGCATTGTCATACCTTGGTTTTAGTTTCAATTATATCCTTGTCACATCTGGGTGTTAATTTTGGCTATAGCCCTGTCACACGTGGTTGTGCGTTTTGGTTAGAGTCCTGTCACACTCAAGTGTAAGTTTTGGTTATAGCCTTGTCACAATCGAGTTGCAAAAGGGTCGAATATTAGTTATAGTGTTGTCACACTAAGGAGAAAGTTTTGTTATAACACAATAATACGAACGCTTGGGTGTAAGATTAAGCTTCACCGTTATTATACTTTAGTGTAAAATTTAGTAATAGAGTAATAACACATTTGGGTGTAAGTTTAAGCTGTTACCCTTGACACCCGGATGGAGGTTTTTGTTATAGCATTTTCACACTTGGGAGTAAGTTTTGGTTATAGCATTTAAAATAACTTGGGTGTATGGTTCAGTTATAGCCTTGTCACACTTGTAAATTCCTTTCTCATTTCAGGGGCCCCGGTGGCCGAGTGGTTAAGGTGTCCCGACACTTTATCACTAGCCCTCCACCTCTGGGTTGCGAGTTCGAAACCTACGTGGATCAGTTAGTTACCAGGTACTGACCGTAGGCCGGTGGTTTTTCTCCGGGTACTCCGGCTTTCCTCCACCTTTAAAACCTGGCACGTCTTTATATGATCCTGGCTGTCAATAGGACGTTAAAGAAAAGCAAACCAAACTGTCTACCTTCAATGAAAGTTTAGTATGTAGAGTGTCACGCATCAGTGTGTGTTTCAAATGAAACTTATTACAATTATGTTTGCGAGTGTCGAATGTAAGGTGTAACTATTGAAGTTTAGCTTCAACTGCAGCCTTTAATACCTCGATATCAATTTCAACCGTAACTCACTGTGTACTGCCACAATTGGATGTGAGTTACATATATACCCTGTCATACCTAGTGAGATCCAGCCCTATCCTGACACACCTATGTGTGAGTTTCGGCTGCCGCTTGTCACACTTGGGTGTGGATATCAACTGTAGCTTGTCACACCTGCGTGTGAGTATTAACTGTAGCCTGTCACAACTAGGAGTGAGTATTAACTGTAGCCTGTCACACCTGGGTATGAGTATTAACTGTAGCCTACCACACCTGGATGTATCAACTGTAGCCTGTCACACCTGGGTGTTAGTATTAGCTGTACCCTGTCCCACCTGGGTATCAGTATCAAGTCTAGCTTGTCATCCTATGACGAGTAAAAGAGGCACATGCTCGATTAGTGATCAAGTCTAGTTTATCAACTGGTAGCTACATGAAGGAAACGGTACTAGCTAGGCCAACAGAGTGATTTGCATTGACCACAAATATTCTTGTTTTACAGCCTCGGCTATATACAAAGAAAAGGGTGCTCAACAAAGACTGTTGCTTCCAAAGCCGCCAAGCGATAAGATATCAACCATAAATTTCAATAGAGGAACACTTTTCAAATACATTCTTGGCGAAATAGATGGTGACAGCATAACTACGAATGGTGTAGCTGTACGTCTGACATCAACACATGCTGAATTGACAATTGATTCTCTGGACACATCACATGCTGGATACTACTACACCAAGATGATAAGTGGAAACAACGTACTTGGAGGAGAGTTTTTGGTAGTTACTGGTGAGTCATATTTATTTGATACTTGGAGGAGAGTTTTTGGTAGTTACTGGTGAGTCACATTTATTTGATACTTGGAGAAGAGTTAGTGGTACATGTAGTTACTGGTGAGTCATACTTATTTGATACTTGGAGGAGAGTAAGTGGTACATGTAGTTACTGGTGAGTCATACTTATTTGATACTTGGAGAAGTATTAGTAGTAACAGGTAAGTAAAATATATTGTGTACTAGGGGAGTATGTAGTAGTTACATAATTATAAGTTAGATTTATTTGATACTTGAAGGACACTTATTCGTAGCTACTCTTGAGTCGTACAGTATGTATTTGATATTTAGTGAACAGTTATTGGTAATAACGAGGAGTTTTACTTATTTGAAACTAGGAGGACAGTTATTGGTAATTACTGGTGAGTGATACTTTTTTGATACATGGCGGACAGTTATTGGAAGTTATTGGTGAGTCATATTTATTTGATACTTGGATGACAGTTATTGGTAGTTACTAGTGAGTCAAACTTCTTTTCTATATGGCGGACAATTATTGGTAGTTACTGGTGAGTCATACTTATTCAATACTCGTTAGTCATCACCGTACTCATACATATATAAACATATATTTTATATATAGAGGTATAGAGATACATTTGATGATTCTTTGATGATATGAGAGATTCTTTTTTTACCATATCTTTTTGCCTTTGGTATTTCAATATATGGGCCTTCGTGAAACAGCCAATTGGTAACGTTGTCGAGAACTCGTAAGTTTGATACAGGTATGTGTATCTCAATAAAATGATTTTTGATATCACTAATTTTCAGACAAACCCTCACAGCCAATCATTATTGCTTCAAATCAGTCACCATTCCTCAACAGCTCTGTGACATTGAGGTGCGCATCCAGCTCACAAAGTAAACCTGACAACCATGGACTGGTTTTAACATCTTCTTGGAAAAGTAATGGAAGTTTTGTTAACCAAAGTCAGTTATATGTTAACAACACTAGTCTTATTATAAATGAAGTACGATTAGACAGCCAGTATACCAGATACACGTGTGTGACTGAGGAGACTGGGAAGAATTATACTGGACTACCATCAGAGGAAAGTCAGGAATTCCAACTTACACCTCGCTGTAAGTATATCATTATTGTAACGGTAATATTACCGGTCTTTCGATATATAAAATAATCTATCGTTCGTGGGGAATCGTTCCAATTCAAAATTTTAGTTACAATGTTACAGAAAACTAAGGAATGTTTTAGTATTAGTGAGGTATGGATATGACTAAAGTATAACTTATGCTTGTAACTAGGAGAAGCTAATGCTGTGAGTATTTACAGTTCTTTACCCCAGTTTATGCTTTCTGCACTAGAGGGTGCTTTTTTGAGTTCGTGTTAGTTACCAGCTTCAGCCCACATGTTTCCCCAGCGTCGATTATGACACCTGAGTGATCTGGCCTTAACTCCTGTTGTTGTAACTGACAGGAATGTGTAATTGCTTGTTCTTTCAAGTATGTAAAATGAGCTAATGAGAAATAGATATAGTGTGCATATTTTGATACAATTTCCCCTACAAACAAATAAGAATTGTCTTAAGGCATTGGAGGTAAGCCATGATATATACTATGAATTGATTAAGTTACGTTTGTTACATTCCACCCTAATGGTGATTTATGGGCTTGCGATATTTATTACTGGATTTGCTATTTAGATGACCCCTAGCTAATACATCTTTAAAGAAAAAGATTAGACTTATATGAACGTAAAACCAATGAATCATGCCCTCTCTTCTTACATAATGCAAACATACATTTCAGCAATTTAATTTACATTGTTTCTTGAACAGATGGACCTCAGTTTATTAGGATAGAGGGCACTGAGGGTCGGTCTCCATTGATCTGGGGCGATGTGTACGGTCCTGTGGTCTGTAAAACAGACTGTAACCCACCTTGTGTCATGGAGTGGTGGAGACAAGGCGCCTCACTGATGTCGCCACGTGGTACAACAGATAACCAGCTGGAATTGAGGGACAGCAGTCTCCCCAAAACAAGGGAGATAACTTATACCTGTAAAGCACGACTGCCGAGTAATGCAGGTTTCATTGCACCAACAATGGAAAAGAACGTAACAGTTAAAGTTCATTGTAAGTATACTGAATTTGAGCAAGAAGTTGTCGATCCTACTACTACTCTCTCTCTCTCTTTGTGTAGAAATGAAATTTTGAAGTTTGTGTGAAATTAAATTGTACCATATGCATAAGTACACATAAAATAGCGATTGGGTTCTCTGGCATCGGTCAAGTAAGGGGGGGGGGGGGGGAGGGTAGCGGTGGTAAAATGATCACTAATTGACTTTACCAATTCTTAAATAGCTTGTGTACATCTTGTGATCTTCTTGGCAGAATCAGCTCATAATGAATGCAAACTTATGGTACAAACGGTCCACCAGACCTCATTGAAAATAAAAGCTGAAACTTGTGCAAGATCTATAACCGAAAATAGCATACCAATCATTAAACTTTTGGATTTGATCAAATTTTAGAGTGTTATTCAGATTATTCATTCAATTAGAAAATGATAAAAGGAGAGTTTTGTTGAAACGTTCAGGGGATTAAGTTGTGTAACTTCTGGTACTTTTGTATACAACCACTGAGCTTTGTTTACAATTGTAACCCTGGTGATATCCGTGATACATTTCTTGGCCAGATAGATCTTCGTTTTAGCTCGATCGGTTTAGCGTAATACATAGGAGGTCCCCGGTTCGATCCATGTAGAGGCAATGATTCAAATTTAAATAATCATGTGGTCCGTAACGTTAGCGCCCATGCAGGGACTTACGGAAGCATCGCTGTAACCCCTGGAAAGTAAGGACGAAGTATTTCCTGGAGTTGGAGTACTTATTATCTGTAATATAATGCTCGGCTAGAACCTTAAGCTAGTAAACCTCCTGGCATAGGCACGTGTTTAAATTTAATCAATAATTCACTGTGTTACGCAGTCATAGTTGTTGCAGATATTAACATCTTTTTAATATGAAAATGTTTCTTTTTTGTCAGAATTTGATTTCGATTTTTTTGTAATGTAATAATTCCTAAAATGAAAATGTCTGTTGAACAAATTATTGTTTATTTAATAAGAATGGTTTGATATAATTGGTGAAGTATCATGCATGTGAGTGACACAGGCCTCTTGGAACTCTTGTTCGTATACTGTAAAAGTGGACAGTGTAGGTCCCCTCATGCAAGCTAGTGGACATTTTCCTTCAGGCTGGTGGTAGGATGTTTGCCTTTTCAGCGAGAGGTCGTGAGTTCGAGCCCAGCTCAGACAGGGTATTTCCATAACTCTTTTCTGCCATTACAATACTATTGTTTCATAACGTAACATTGTAAGAAAATAATGTAAACTTATCAGCTAATGTCTGATTCATCAAATTCACTTATTTTTCTCAGTTAAACCTCAAGTCAAGACGGTGATGTACCTGGATGAAAATGATACATATCAACGAGTCAGAACAAATGAAATCAGACTCTCAAAAAATCGCAATTTGGTGCTTAGTGTTGACGTCGACAGCAACCCATATCCTAAGGAAATTGATCTGCACAACCAGAAAATAGTGAAGGCTGGTGTAGGTACTGATATCCCTGGGAGATATAGAGTTGAATTAGGTAATCTTCAGTGTAAAGACACAGGAACGTATGGCGTCAGTGCAGCAAACAACGTCACTGAGAATAGAGGTAATGGCAACCGCAATGTGTGGCAGTTTGGACTTCAAGTCAGTTGTAAGTATGGTGTTGTTCTTTAGTTTTAGTTTAGTTAGATAACGATATTTAATGTCCTGAAATAGTCTGTCGATGATGATTCACTCAAATCGAAAATGATACTCCTTGGTTAAAGACTTACTCTGTATCTGATATTCTTGAAGTAAACCTGATATCTTAATATTCATTTGAACAAAGTTACTTTCAAAATCTTACTTTTTCACTGAAGTATGTTTATATTGAAAATAGAAAATATAACCATTTTTAAATTTATTACAAACAAATGCGATAATTGTACAATGTTGTGATTATATGTCAGCTTTTCTTTTTGAAGTTATAAAACACCAATCTTAAAACATTGATTTTTAAGAGTTTATAGAGCCAAATATGTTATCAGTGAAATGAACAGGAAGACTTTCCTCATGTGTTGTTAAGGGTGATCGAGACATACACAGCTTAGTATGTTAATGTTCTAGGTACGCCACAAATATCTGAATCTGCCAACAATGTATTTGAACTGGCAGGGAGAAAGGATCGCACCATTCCACTCAATGTGACAGTGACCGCAAACCCAAAGCCGACTGGTCAATGGTCCGATGGTGTGAGGACCCTTCCTGTTCTACAAGAAAACAATTATACATATACTGTCAGAGGTGATGTCAAGGTCATGTCCGTGAACGACTACCGAAAATATCATGTTTACATCACCAACGGTATACAGGGGACATTGACTGTCACATTCCAGATCTATCCTGAAGGTAAAATATCAGTCAAAATATATCACTTCTTCATTACTGTTTGTTTGTTTGCTGAGTTTAAAGCTGCATTAAAAGCTGTTTATTTCTCATTCTATATTGCATTGGTGCTCATACTCAACTAAGCAACCTACAGGAGACCACTACTAAACGTAACAACTCACCCTGACCTAATTCAGATCGCAACTACAAGATTAACTCATAGTGACCTTATTAACTCTGGATGAGTTAATTAACTCACAGTGGCATAATTACCTGTCATAGAGACTTGGTCAGCTCACTTTAACATAATAAAGAACATAAGAACCTGATTATCTCAGACTCGCAAGGACATGATCAACTCAGTGATGTGACCTGAATAACTCACTGTGATTATATGAATTCACGGTCACGGTTGACTGGTTTAACTCTCGTTGACCCGATTAGATCAAAGTAACCCTATAAACTCACAGTGACCTGATTGACTCAAAGTCACATGATTATTTCACAGTGATATCATTTACTCAAAGTGGCCTGATTAACTCACATTTGATTGATTCACTCAAAGTGATATAATTGACTCACAATGCTATTTTAACTCACATTTATTGATCAACTCACAGTGGCTTGATTAATGGACTGATCTGATTGTCTCCTAGTGACATGATTAACTCACAGTGACCTAATTAACTCTCAGTGACCCTATAAACTCTCATTGACCACATTAACTCATAGTGGCCCAATTAATTCGTAGTGATCTGATTAACTCACACTGAAACAGTGAACTTAAACACCTCTATAAATGTTTAAAACAGTGCTACAATCATTTCGATTGTAAGGTCAGTACTTTAAATCATTGAATGTTCTCCCTGTAATCAAAAGTATATGCATGTTCAACAATATGAAGTCAGATGTGCTTGATGCTTGTTGATATACCTAATGGTTTTGTTTTCAAAGATAGTTGCCATTGTCGTATACATGTCAACCCCAAGGATGTGATATCTCTGTCAAACCCAATGATGTGATTTCTCTTTAAACTCCTAATATATGGTTTCCCTGCAAACACTTAGGGTGTGGTATCTGTTTGTCACCCCATTGCGTGTGATTGCTATGTCTACCTCTAGCGTGTGATTTCTCAGCAAACCACTAGATTATGAATTATATGTCATCCCCTGGCGTTTGATACTACTGTCAACCAATAGGGCATATTACCTCTGTGAACTCCTAGGGTAATACAAAGCACATTCTTTTAATACTATGAGATTACGGTGACAATACAGTGACGTCACTGTGACAATACAATCACGCCATGTCAACATTGTGTTGCATTTCAAAGTTTGTTCAATATTTGATAATTATCAAATTTACCCCGCGTAATTAAAAATGAATGAGTCTGACGGTAGAATAATAAGTATCCTCTAACCGGAGGACATGACAGAGTAATGTTCCACCCTTGGGATGATATTCTGAATTGCCTTGATCTTCAGAAGAACATCGGGTAAGTCATACTCGAGTTGAAGATTTGTCTTCCCCTCCCTCAATGTACGTTTCTTCTCCGGAATCCGACCTGTATTTTAGGTACCGCTGTAGATGTATTATCACAAAATACTAGTTTTTGTATGTTTGCTTGTTTGCTTTCTTGTTCGATTGTCTGCTGGGGTTATCGCTAACAATCAAACCGGCATGGCAGAAAATGTCGAAACAGGTGCCTTGTACCTTCACCTTGGTTTATGTTGCTGCCATTAAAACCGACTGAGATATCGGGTCTCGATACACAATTACGGTCATTTTTTCTGTAAATCAAAACTGCATTAAATCATAAATCCATCCAAACTAAATATACACTGTTAGATGTATGCATACACTATATATACATATAATTGTTGTAATATTTGTTTACTCTGTAATCAACCAGCTCTTACTCTCCTGGCGTTACAGATGTACCTGAAATACCGGTCGACTTTAATTCGTCAGAAGTAGGATCTGATTTTATCAAAGTCACATGGACATCCGGATTTAACGGTGGAAGTCCACAGATGTTCCATGTCGATTTAATGGCAATGGGTAAAGAATGGGTAACAGAAATACTGAATGTCTCAGACGATGACCAGGGATCAATAATGGCAGCCACACTTGAGAATCTAACTCCTTCCACTGACTACACCATCAGAATCAATGTTTCAAACAAAGTAGGAAGGGTATCCACAATGATAAGTGTCCAGACTCTTGGTAAGTTGGGTTTAAATGATTTATTCTGTGTTAAGTAAAGTCTACTGTATATACTTTTAATTTAAGTTTGTCAACAGGAAAACTGAACTTATAAGGTTGTGTTGTCCTCAAATCCATCAACGTTCTACTCTATCCTCATACGATAGTGGACTATTCAAATTCGTATGCATCTGTTGTCTGTATTTACCCATCATTGATTTAATGAAACTTCCGACCATATACTTCAGAACCGACACATTCAATCTTCTCCAGGTGTTATGGTTTTCTCTTAAATATAACCTGTTCTCTGTCAACACCTACTATGTGATATCCCTGTCTTCTCTAAGGGTGTGCTATCTCTGTCAACTTCTAGGGTGTTGTATTTTTTGTCTCTCCCTAGTGTGTGATATATCTGTGTCCCTGAGGTTGTAATATCCTTGTCTCCTCTTAGAATGTCAATTCGTATTTCCCCTATGGTACGGCTGTGCTATATCTGTCTCCCCTAGGGTGTGAAATCTATGTCACCCCTCGGGTTGGATATCTCTGTCTCCCCCTAGGATGTGATATATCGGTTACCCCCATAGGGTGTGATATCTCTGTGACCCCTATGGTGTGATATCTCTGTCACCCCTAGGATGTGATATCCCTGTCGAACCCTAGCTAGCGTGTGATATCTCTGTTAACCCCTAGGGCGTGATATCTCTATCTACCCCTAGGGTCTGATATCTCTGTCGACCCCTAGCTAGCGTGGGATATCTCTGTTAACCCCTAGGGTGTCATATATCTCTACCCCTAGTGCGTGTTATCTCTGTCACCACTAAGGTGTGATATCTATGTCACCCCCTAGGATGTCATAAATCGGTTACCCCCTAGGGTGTTAGATCTCTGCCACCCCCTAGGGTGTGATATTTCTGTCATCCCCTAGGGTGTGATATCTCTGTCAACCCCTTAGGTGTGATATTTCTGTCATCCCTAGCGTGTGATATCTCTGTCAACCCCTAAGGTGTGATATCTCTGTCACCCCTACGGTGTGATATATCTGTCAACGCCTAGGGTATGATATCTCTGTCACCCCTAGGGTGTTATATCTCTGTCACCCCCTAGAGTATGATATCTCTGTCACCCCTTAGGTGTGATATCTCTGTCACCCCTTAGGTGTGATATCTCTGTCACCCCTAGAGTATGATATCTCTGTCACCCCCAGAGTTTGATATCTCTGTCACCCCTAGGGTGTGATATCTCTGTCACCCTCTAGATTATGATATCTCTGTCACCCCTTAGGTGTGATATCTCTGTCACCCCTAGAGTATGATATCTCTGTCACCGCTAGGGTGTGATATATCTGTTACCGCTTAGGGTGTGATATATCTGTCAAACCCTAGGTTGTATTATCCTTTTCCTTCTTCATGATGTGATATATCTATAAACACAAAGAGAGTGATATATCTGCCAACTCCTTAGGGTTTCATATAGGTATTCGCGTTGGGCGTGGAATGTCCGTCAAACCCATAGGGTGTAGAATGTTTTTTTTTAAATCAGTAGAGTTCAATTTCTCTATCAGCTCGTTGGATGTAAAATCTCTTTCAACCAATAGAGTGTGATATTTCTGTCAACCCCCAGAGTGTGATTCTCTAGGGTGTGATATATCTGTCACCCCTTAGGTGTGATATTTCTGTCATCCCTAGCGTGTGATATATCTGTCAACACCTAAGGTGTGATATCTCTGTCACCCCTACGGTGTGATATATATGTCAACGCCTAGGGTGTGATATCACTGTCACCCCTAGGGTGTTATATCTCTGTCACCCCCTAGATTATGATATATCTGTCACCCCTTAGGTGTGATATCTCTGTCACCCCTTAGGTGTGATATCTCTGTCACCCCTAGAGTATGATATCTCTGTCACCCCTAGAGTATGATATCTCTGTCACCCCTAGGGTGTGATATCTCTGTCACCCCCTAGAGTATGATTTCTCTGTCACCCCTTAGGTGTGATATCTCTGTCAAACCCTAGGTTGTATTATCCTTTTCCTTCTTCATGATGTGATATATCTATAAACACAAAGATAGTGATATATTTGCCAACTCCTTAGGGTTTCATATAGGTATTCCCGTTTGGCGTGGAATGTCCGTCAAACCCATAGGGTGTAGAATCTTTTTTTTTTAAATCAGTAGAGTTCAATTTCTCTATCAGCTCGTTGGGTGCAATATCTCTTCAACTAATATAGTGTGATATTTCTGTCAACTCCCAGAATATGATCCCCTAGGGTGTGATATGTTCGTCAACGCCTAGGGTGTGATATATTCGTCAACGCCTAGGATGTGCTATCTCTGTAACCCTTATGATGTGATATATATGTGACCCCTCGGGTTGGATATCTCTGTCTCTCCCTAGGGTGTGATATCTCTGTCACCCCCTAGGATGTGATATATCGGTTACCCCCTAGGGTGTGATATCTCTGTCACCCCTATGGTGTGATATCTCTGTCACCCCTAGGGTGTGATATCTCTGTAGACCCCTAACATGTGATATCTCTGGTAACCCCTAGGGCGTGATATCTCGGTCTACCCCTAGCATGGGATATCTCTGTTAACCCCTAGGGTGTGATATCTCTGTCTACCCCTAGGGTGTGGTATCTATGTCTGCCCCTAGGGTGTGATATCTCTGTCAACCCCTAGGCTGTGGTATCTATGTCTACCCTTAGGGTGTGATATTTCTGTCAACCCCTAGCTTGGGATATCTCTGTTAACCCCTAGGGATGTGGTATCTATGTCTACCCCTAGGGTGTGGTATCTATGTCTACCCCTAGGGTGTGATATCTCTGTCAACCCCTAGCGTGGGATATCTCTGTTAACTCCTAGGGTGTGATATATCTGTCAACGCCTAGGGTGTGATATATCTGTCAACCCCTAGGGTGTGATATCTATGTCCACCCCTAGGATGTGATATCTCTGTCAACCCCTAGGGTGTGATATCTCTGTCTACCCCTAGGGTGTGGTATCTATGTCTACCCCTAGGGTGTGATATCTCTGTCTACCCCTAGGGTGTGATATCTTTATCACCCCTAGGATGTGATATCTATTTTTCTCATCCCTAGCGGTATCATACTAGTCTGTCCAGGTAAATACACCCATGCTTGATGTGTGTGTATTACCTCGCTTCCGTTGTAGGATAGCAACGCGCGTGCAATGTTAAAAAATAGGTCGCCGAACAGAAAGTAGATCTATTTATAGATTTGTAAACACATCGTCTGCTCCATGTGCTAGGCCAGATCTAATATTTTTTTCATTTATGATATAAATTATGTAAAAAAAAACACGTTCTTTTATTGTTTTTTATTAATCAAACATGGAACTATATTTTCACGCGAAAGGACACACTAGCTTGGCCGACATCAAGTGATTTGGCTTCGCTTGCAATGACAGGGCTGCTGAAACACCGTTAGACTGTGGAAATGAATGGTTTCCTTCGTTTTTAAAAGAGCAAACATAGTTTGCATATATGGGGAATGGTAAATCGATTGGCGCTGTTCTTTTTTTATTGTATGCAGTAGAAAAAAAAGTTTGGATTGAGAAAAAATGGCGTCCATCTGAGAAAGCTATCGACAGATAGTGCCTATTTTTGCGTATTTTAGGTTGGGGAATGAGAGAAAAATACTCAATCATATGTGGTTCATGTAGGATAGGGATATTTCACCCTCTAGGTCACTAAATGTGGTAAAACCCTCGGCGGAGCCTCGGGTTTTACCACATTTTGTGACCCCTCGGGTGGAATATCCCTATCCTACATGACCACATATGATAAAGTCTTATAGTCACCCCCTAGGGTGTGATATATCGGTTACCCCCTAGGGCGATAGATCATTGTCACCCCCTAGGGTGTAATATTTCTGTCACCCCCTAGGGTGTGATATCTCTGTCACCCCTTAGGTGTGATATCTCTGTCACCCTAGGGTGTGATATCTCTATCAACCCTAAGGTGTGATATCTCTGTCACCCCTAGGGTGTGATATCTCTGTCACACCTAGGGTGTGATATCTCTGTCAACCCCTAAGGTGCGGTATCTCTGTCACCCCTAATGTGTGATATCTCTATCACCCCTAAGGTGTGATGTCTCTGTCATACATAAGGTGTGATATCTCTGTCACCCTAGGGTGTGATATATATGTCAACCCCTAAGGTGCGGTATCTCTGTCACCCCTAAGGTGTGATATCTCTGTCCCCCCCCTAGGGTGTGATATCTCTGTCACCCCCTAGAGTATGATATCTATGTCACCCCTAGGGTGTGATATCTCTGTTACCGCTAAGGGTGTGATATATCTGTTACCGCTTAGGGTGTGATATATCTGTCAAATCCTAGGTTGTATTATCATTTTCCTTCTTTATGATGTAATATATCTATAAACCCAAAGAGAGTGATATATATGCCAACTCCTTAGGGTTTCATATAGGTATTCGCGTTGGGCGTGGAATGTCCGTCAAACCCATAGGGTGTAGAATCTTTTTTTTTAATCAATAGAGTTCAATTTCTCTATCAGCTCGTTGGGTGTAATATCTCTTCCAACCAATAGAGTGTGATATTTCTGTCAACCCCTAGAGTGTGATCCCCTAGGGTGTGATATATCTGTCAACGCCTAGGGTGTGATATATCTGTCAACGCCTAGGGTATGATGTCTCTGTCATCCCTAAGGTATGATATCTCTGTCAACCCCTACGGCGTGATATATCTGTCAACACCTAGGGTGTGATATATCTGTCAACGCCTAGGTTGTGATACATCTGTCAACCCCTAGGGTGTGATATATCTGTCAACCCCTAGGGTGTGATATATATGTCAACGCCTAGGGTGAGATATATCTGTCAACGCCTAGGGTGTGATATATCTGTCAACGCCTAGGGTGTGATATATCTGTCAACCCCTAGGGTGTGATATATCTGTCAACCCTTAGGGTGTGATATATCTGTCAACGCCTAGGGTGTGATATATCTGTCAACCTCTAGGGTGTGATATGTTCGTCAACTCCTAGGTTGTAATATCTCTGACTCTCCTAAGATAACTATCTTTGTCAACTCTTGGGATGAGTTATCTCTGTCATCCCGTATAAAGTAATCAATATAATATTTCCCTACCCAGGGGATGTCACAAAGAAATCTCAACCCGATGGGGAATTCATGAATGTTCAACCCGAGGCTTGAAATTTCTTTTTCACACTCCCTGTTCGCCCAAAATAGTAAGTTTACAGTAGAGTTATTATTGTTAGGTATTTCTCTGTCCAAACTATTGCTTATTGCTCTCCCTTCACTACAGGCTTACCTGATATACCAGTCGACTTTCGGGCATCAAATGTAGGATCAGATTATATCAAAGTCGCATGGACATCAGGATTCAACGGCGGAAGTCCACAGCTATTCCAAGTCACTGTAATGGCAATATGTAATGAATGGGTTACCGACACGTTTAATATATCTGATGAGGGCCCGGGAGTACTGATGACTCACACACTTGAGAGCATGGTTCCTTCCACATACTACGTCATCAGGCTCAATGTTTTCAACAAAATCGGAACGGGAGATTCTTCGGAGATAAGTGTACGGACGATTGGTATGTTTGAATTTCATGCATTCACACTTTGTTCAGTAATATTCTAATATATATAATTCCTTTGATTTTTTTTTTTTTACTATTGGAGTTTCAACTTCTCTGAAGAAGACGTTCTACGGTATTCCATCAATGATCTATTTTATCTGAGATAGTTAATTAAAAAATTCTGTTCTGTGAAGTTATGTGAACTACATTTATGACAAACAGGTATATTTATGTCGCATTTTTAAGTAGCATGACCTTAAAACTTGTTTAATTTCAGAGCTATCGACACCAAAATTTTTTACTGTTGTCATCTTTGGGATAGTCATTGTCCTTCTTCTCTTTGTTATCGGAATCCTCGTCGGCGTGGTCATAAGGCTGAAACGGAATAAAACAGGTATGATAGTGAATTTAGGTTTGCCAGGATTATATTTTACTTCGTTTCAAAAGCTGTATTTTCTGTTTGCATAATTGCATTATCTACTTTTAGGGACACATGAGTAAAATGTGTTAAAATGTTTTAACTGTGTCCTTCCATTGCTCTTTTTTAAATAAATTGGCAATCAGTTTAGCATCCGCATTAATGACCTTGGCAACTTTAACGTTGATGAGTGAAACATTCCTATTCCCGTATAAGCTAGATTTGTTCAAGACCCGGCCCCCTTTTGCTGTATGATTACGATGTAATATGCAATACAATTTCCATGACAGGTTTCTGATTAATAGAATCTATCATGGGTCTGTTCCGTGGACAGGGATATCTCAACCCGATTGCAAGAGTTTGGCCAGTCAGCACGTGGCTTGATACAATCACTTTTCAAATCACCATAATTAACATTGAAGTTATCAATCAATATTTACACAATTTTTGTATTAAATAACATTAATTACAATTTATCATAAATGTATATATTGTTATAGGCCTACCTGCGTGTGGCGCAAAGTCGACCACAAGTCGCTATATACGTATACAGGTAGTTACACATAGCTCATAATATTGCACACAGCTCGCATATCTAAAAACAATAAAATCCAAACTTACTATTTAACATTTAACAGAATACCTGATGACACTTTCATATTGCTTTTCAAATTCTAACTGGTAATTTAAACAACTTTGCAAAGTACGAATATATAGACAAATATTTTACATGAAATGACAATTACTGCCATGATCACTAAATGTATAATATACATAATAAAATACTTTTAATAAATATTACATCATTAAAGTAATGATATACAAATATAAAGAACACATTTTAGGTGATGTTTTATTAATAGACATATTACTTACATGTCTTTGTCGTCTCTGTAAATATGTCCGTCCACATGAAAGAACGTATTCCCTCCAACTGACTACTTGACCACACAAAGACAACGAACATAACCAACTGACCAATCAAAACACAAGACGTAACTTAGCACATTAACACGTGACACTGCATAGAATATGGACAACACAAACTAATATGCCCATGAATACAGTCTCACACCGAGGAACACTATACGGACGCGATTACTGCGTATGTACAGACACAACGGTAAAACGACCTACTATAGGAATACGATACTATATGTTGCCGGAAGGCTTGTGGCGTTTGGTTTGTTTTTGCTTAACGTCATATTAACAGCCAGGGTCATGTAAGGACGTGCCAGGTTTTGGAGGTTGGGGAAAGCCGGAGTGCTCGGAGAAGAAAACACCGGCCTACGGTCAGTACCTGGCAACTGCCCCACGTATGTTTCAAACTCGCAACCCGGAGGTGGAGGACAAGAGATAAAGTGTCGGGACACCTTAACCACTGGGCCACCGCGGCTGGTGGCGATCAGGTGTAACGACTATTCTAGTCCGCGCACATTATGTGGCTTCTAATTGGCGCTGATAAATACTAGTAAAAGGAAATAGCAATGGAAAACATGTAGTAACTATTTCGTTATATGAAATTCGTTATATTTTTCTGAAATTGTACATATCAATTGAGCGCTTGGCTGTGAATGAACAACACTAAGTCATAGCTATGGAGGGGATGCAAGTGTGTTGGTATTACACCTCTGTAACTGTATAACCACAGGCATCTGCTACTGGTGGTATTTATAGAAAAACATATTAGCCTTTACTCTTATAATATCAACAAGGTGTACAACTCGATAAGTTGGAAGTAACAATTGACAGATGCCGACTTCCGATGGAGTTATCAGAAACACAAGGTCAGGGAAATATAGGTTTATAAAAAAATGTAATATCTTATGCTGAACATCATGATATAATTTTCAAAAAGAAATCTAATTCGTAACGAAATATAAAGTCAGATGTGCTTAATGCTTCTTGGTAAACTTAATGTTTTTGTTTTCACTATCCAGATATGACGTAAATTTGTGGCGGATGTCGTCGGTGAGGCTGAAAACGCTTACTTTTCCGGAGACTCTGTTTTAGAGATCTCAATCCAAATCTGCATTTTTGTTTTATATTTCACCTGCGTTTAATGAACTTTGTGCTCGAATTATGGTTTTGATGTCGGTATTCTATTCTGTCCTTGTATTCAATTGAGTTCCTCTATGTTCTCTTAAATTGTGTTTACCACCAGATGGCACTGCAAGAACAGAAGTTGTAGCCTCAAATGCCGATGCGAGAAACATCAATGTAGTGAAACCCCGCAGAGGTAAGTATTACTCACTTGTAATAGGATAGGAGAAATGCAATGACAAATGCAATGACAAGACTGGGAATCGAACCATGGTCCTCAGAACTCTAGACAAACGCTCTAACCCTTTGAGGTACATGTATATGTCCACTAGCTCTCAGCCCATTTAAGTTCCGGTACATAACCAAGCAAAGTGTAAAATCTGGGTTTGTTTTTCTAAAATTGTTGTGGTTTTACCAAAAGACGTCAATGTAGAACATCATCAACAAAGTTAGTCTGTTACATTACTTGCCCTTAGACCATTCTTGTACCAATATGGAAATTAAGCAGATATTACGGAAACTCTACTATTGATACAGCAGAAAACTGAGAAATTGTCAGGTTTTGAACAAGCTTTTGTCTTAGATAGCTTTTATCCGACCAACAAAAATTTAAAACTTAAATCACCAATCAACGGAGAATTCTTTTAGAAATAATAATTGATAATTAATAATAACTAATTATTGCAATATAGTTCAAAAGTTGATTCATGGATAGAAAGAATAGTTCTTGGTCTATTCATTTTCTGATTGTGTTAACCATCAGGTGGCATCACTGGTGAAAAAGTTGAAGGACATGCCGGTGCCAGAACTGTTAACATATCACAACCATCCAGAGGTAAGTATACGCTACACGTGCAGTGTCAAGACTCGTTGCCCTTAGACTAAGATTTTGGTTGTTGTACTGGAAGATGTCCAAGTAGTATGCAAATTTAATCGCAAGAATATGCTATCCATAGACCCTCCATGTTGTAGACACCGCGGAGTGATCAGGTTGAGTCAAAACATGGGGAAAATAATCATTTTTGGAAAACCTGTACTTGAAATATAAGAGAACTGGGAAATTGTTCGGGCTTTTAACACACTTTGTCTCGGACAATCACTAACCATCCATTATTATTGCAAAGGACTCTAAAAAATAACATAGGCGTTACCATATTATACGCTAAGGGCCCATGAATGAAAGCCTTTTGCATGATAAACATATATATAGTTGATGAAATTAAAGTTGAATTTAAGTAAAACTTAATTTGTTCTCTACTTATGTTTTCCCTCAGGTGCTGCTGCAGATTGTGAAGCTATAGCTACAGACGAGGACGGGTACATGATCATGTTAGATATACCCGAAGGTATGTAACCTAGTAAGGTACATCGATCACAAAAAAGACTTGTTTTCTTGTGGTAGGCAAGTTTAACCAGAGTATTGGGCTTCATCAGTGGACTTGTTCACATAGAGTACTAAATATAGGGGTTCACTGCTCCTGGTGATGAACAATAATCAGTCAAAATCGACAGAAAACAAGCAACAAGCAAAACCAGCTAAACGATTGTTGCGATTGTTGTACTCCTATTGGATTGGTACCTTCCTCCACTTACTCACCATGCATTCTAGTATCCAGATTAAAGATACTAGAAAGTACCTATATACAATTATAGATCACGGTATAAGTTATATATATCTATACATATGTATGTATTCAATGTTTGCTATAATGAGTATAAGTTATAACATTAGCTTCCATATGGTTTGAATTATGTTGAAACATTCAACCTACCTTAAATCAAAATTGTGTAAAAAGATCAAAGTTATTTTGCTGTGGATCATGTTGGCAATTACTTACAAAGATAATTGATCAAGAAATATAGATACTTACAAAACGTTTTGGGATTATAGTATTTTACTACATATTGTGACATGTCTAGATCTGGAGTTGCAGATGGCTAAGTTTTTTAGAGTTTTTGTCAACCTTAGAAAAAGGAAATTATTATATAAGCAAACGCTCCTCAACCCCCACCCCCACCCCCTCCCCCTCCCACCCCGCCCCCTGAAGTCACTTTGGGCCTCTCCTCCCTCTGGCGGTTGTTTCCGGTACCAGATTATGTTTATTTTTGTTCAATAACTGCATGCTCCTTTTGGTCTGGCTGATATACCCTGCATTCATCCATCCGTCCCGAAATATCGTTCAACTTTGTACCAGCATCTCTTTGTGTGACTTTCTAAATCCATTCCTGATCTGCTACTCTCGTTTTGTCTTAAAGTTTCGTTTTTCCAATGGCGATAGTCCAAAGATTCTCGGAATTAGGGACGCTAGAAAACAGGACTTAATTTTTTTTTTGCGTTTAGCTCTTTTTCTCAAAAAGTAACGATGTTATTTTAGTAAACCTGGAATATAGTTTCATCGTCGTAAGGCTATTTTACCATACCCTACCGATTACATCAATTTAAAATGTTTTGTTTATTTTGAGCTGAAACCTAGTACTATGAAAGGTTGATCTATAATCACTACTGTTCCCTCAATTTGTTTACAAATTAGTTTACATACAAATTGGAATTACTCCTTTTATATACATAATGTATCTATTCCCTATCACTTTCTAAAAACATATTTTTGGGGGGAAATGACATATTTGGGTTGATTTTGAGATTTACTGATTATGTGAAATGTGATTTGCATCATCATTAACACGTGCCTATATTGTAAACCTTTGTTTTTAAGTAAATTACATTTAGTGGTTTCTGGAAACAAAATACGGGAATTGTCATACGTTTCGGAGTTTGGTTAAAATCTTCATTTGTTTCGGCCGTTTGTCCTTCGGAATCAAGTGAAGGACACAGGAAAATATTCGTCTTTAATACGTCATCCCTACGCTGGCCCTTCCATTGTTAAGAAAAGTTAAGATTTACCCCTTAATGGAGCGCAGGGTCGATATACATACAGGTTCTCTAAGGTTTAAACTCATGTGGATCATAGTGACAATTAATATTTGGGATTTTAGTATACTTACCATACATTTTGAGTTTTCGAGAGCTTTTGTTTTTTTTTCATTGAAAGATGCAAAGTAGATAATTGCATATAGATTTTATTTGATGCACATTTTGAATATAAACTCTCCATGGGATAAAATCCACGTGCTACATATTTTGAGTTCCATTCGGGGAAATAATGATAGATCACTACTCGTCTTCAATATGATTTCAAGTGACCATCGACTATTTGAGCGAAGTCATCATAGTTAACGTTAATTGCCAATAAGTGAATACAAAATTGGAAAATTTAGTTGAAAAGTTTCAATATTCTTAATATTTAAGTTATAATGAAAACAAATATTGCTCATATCGAATTTTCTTTTCCGCCGGATGGTGCTGCAAATCATGAATCTTTAACCACAGACGACAGAGGCTACATACCCATGTCAAAAATACCCAAAGGTAGGTACGAGATTTATAACTTACTTGGAGTTCATGTACATTTCTCAGCCGACCCTCGACAATTTAAATGACGTCAACACATTAAACGTTCATTGTCAATAAGTGAAATAGTTGTGAAGGATCTAGGTGAATTATTTTAATGTAGTTATATATTAGATTAGATCAAAGGTTATCGCGTATTTCCATTTTTCCCAATCAGATAACGATTCTCTCAACTCAGATGACGAAGTTTACATACCTATGTCAGAAATACCCAAAGGTAGGTAACAGTTTCATAATTTATCGGAAATTCATTTATCAGGGCACTTATAACTACAATCTCAAATACCGATTTCCTTGTGTGTGGTCAACGAGTTTAGACCAACTAATGAACTAAATAAGGAGACTTCGATTCCAATCTACTATTTATCCAGGTGGTGCTTCAAATCAGGAATCCCTAGCAACAGATGACAAAGGGCACACACTCGTGTCAACAACACCCAAGGGTAGGTCACGAGTTCATTAATCAGGGCGCTCTTGAAAATGCAAAACAACTCGGAAATTATGTCTTGTCATCAATTTTGGTCACAGACAACTACTCGCTTTTTCCTTTCCAGCAGGTGGTGCTTCAAATCAGGAATCCCTGGCTACAGATGGAAAAGGGTACACTGTCGTTTCAAAAACTGCTAAAGGTAGGTAACAGTTTGGTAACTTATTGTGAGTTCATTAATTAGTACACTTCGACTACAAAAGAAAACGATAAAACATGCATAGGTTTTTTTGTCATCAACAAGTTTCGACTGACTGATGAGCTTGAAGACACTTTGACAACTCAAACCTAATCATGCTACCTATTTGATCAATATGGAACTCAATTACAAAACTGTGTTTCTCCCTTTTTTGCCAAGAATGTCCTCCCCTTGTGACGTCACCCTTGCCCCGCCCCCTGACGGTCGTTTCCTGTACCAGATTAATTTTATAGAATTGGGAATGATACTTTCTTAAACACAATGTATCTATGCGCTAATTTTTATTTATGTGATAAAAAGGTAAAACAGTCTGATGTACAATCGGGGAACTAATGATATCATATTGCAAAAAAATACTTTTGAAATACAAAGCAACTGTGAATTACTCGTAGATCGGTTTTCAGCAAACTTTGGTCAAACGTTAATTGTCGATCGGTGAAATAATTATTTAAAATTTAAATGAATTATTCAAATATTATTAATATGATACATCAAATCAAAAGTTATCGTCTATTTCCAATATTCTTTTCCTCCAGGTGGTGCCGCAAATCAAGGGTCCCTAACCAAAGACGACAAAGGTTACACTCTCCTGTCAAAAACACCCAAAGGTAGGTAATAGTTCCATAACTTATTGCTACAATGCATGTACTGGTTTTCTTATGGTCTATAAATTGCCACTGAATAATAATCTTAATAAGGACACTTTGACTAGACAAAAGTGCTCATCCTACCTACTAGATCAATACAGCTGAATTTAAAAAATGTGTTCATCGTGGATAAAATCATGTTCAGTTATAGTTGGTACAATTATACAAATACTAATACAATTTCTGGGGAAAGTTATTCAATTATCATCATAGTTAATTAAAAGGATAGTGTATAAAGCATTTACATTGAAATACATTTATCTAAGCAAACGCTCCCCATATCATCCCGTCCTCCCCTTCTGACGTCATACTTGTCCTCCTCGCCCTCTGGCGTAGTTTTATTGCACTAATTGAGGCGGACATTTATTTTACTATTCAATCTTTATTTTTGTTTGATAATTACATGCCTTTGTATCGCACTATTATACCTTACACTCATCAATCTGACATGAAATCTCGTTCCATTTCCAACCAGCATCTCCCCGGTGCCTTCGTTTTGCCTCAAATTATTCAATTTTTCAACGGTATTTTGCGGAAAATCATTCAGAATGGTCCAATGACTCTGAGAGTTAGGAACATTTGGAATCAAAACTTAAAGTTTTGCGTTTAGCTCATCTTCTCAAAAAGCATCGATGTAATGTCAGTTAATCTGGGATATAGTTTCATTGTCGTCAGGACATCTTAACATACCCTACATATTACTTATTTGTGTTATGCATTATTAACAGGTGTCTAATATATATATAGAGTGTGAATATTTCACTTAAAACTTGCATTTTCTTAGCGCCAAGTGAAGGACACAGAAAACATGTATCCCTAATAATTACTCCTATGTTAGCTCTTCTCTTAGCCAGGACAATAAAGACCTCCATCATAATGGAGCTGGGGGTTATATAAAGTTAGCCTACGAATGGGTTCAGATCAAACTTTCAACATACATTGAAGCTGACAATGCTTCGAATAGAGATTGAACAAAAATTATCAGCGAAGTTTCAGTTATCAAACATCTGAAATATTCATATGTATCTAAGGAAATGCCGACATTTAGTTTGTGCTCTGCGAAAGATTAAACTGGTTTAATAACCCAATGACCTTTATAAAGGCGTCTCAATGTAGAGCACAGGCTAAAATGTGGACACTCCCTTAGATACGATGACCAGAACATACTGTGAACATAGGGGATATCTCCATAACGATTTTCTGAATACTGAAACTTCGTATGTTTTAATCTAAATTTGAAGCTTTTGAATTTGCATCGTCAGCTTTAAATTGATTATTATTGAACCGTTTTGCTGTAAATCATATTTACAATCTGTAAGCCGTGAAATACATCTATTTTACATTCCGACTTCTGTATTCTATTTGTGGTGTGATTTGTGATCTGTGATCTTGATGACGTACCACGATCACTTGCAATAAATGTAGTTTTAATAAAAAAAAATGTTTAAAAGTCGGTTTCTTGTACAAGTTGGCTGAAGTGTTTCCATACGAGGTAAGGTGAAGCATTGGAATTGTATCGTTGGATTTTATTTCAAAACTTTTGAAAACGAAATGCAAACGGCATCATCATAATACACCAGGAAAGTGCAATTAATGCTTTAAAATATTTATAAAGAGTATAAAAAAGTGTGTCCGTCCGGGGGTTAAAACGGATTTCACTAATGGAGACATACTTGTCCCCTGACGTGTGAAGTGCAAGATTCGCAAACTTAAAAGCATGAGTACACGATAGTTCCTGATCGCGGTGAGAGATTAAGTTCATAATCGTCTGTCAAGGTTAAAGGTCAAAGGTTGCGTTTGACTACTTTAAAAAACTAAAAAAAGTTTATATTCCATTAACTCCCGGATAGGTTAGTTTTATTGGTGAAGTGGAAAGGGCCTTCCTCACTTTGCTTTTATTTCTGTAAGTTCATTCCATTCTGTATTCATAATGTTCATTACTTCCTTCCTTCAAAAGTATAGTGATGCCGTAAGTTAACTACATTCTACATTCATAATGTCCTTCACAAAAGTATAGGGATGCGGATAGTTACTAACATCCTTCCTTCACAGCATTATGGGAATGTTGTTAATTAAGTACATCCTCCTTTCACAAAGTCATAACAATGCCGTAAGCTTATTACATCCTTCCTTCACGAAGTTATAGTGATGTCGTAAGTGACTTATACTTTTCATAAATCTATATGTCTTTAAACCACAATGACTGTTCTATTTTATCACCAACTACATTTAGTGTTATGCTGTTTTGTTTTAAAGACAAAAATCCACTTTACGATGATATTGCTCCAGCAAAATCCGATGAAGGAAAGTCAAAAGCCTAAACGGGTAAGAACTTTTCTTTCTATCTATCATGAAGTCATGTGTTGTCTAATATCAGAAAAAACTGTTGTCATCAAAACATGAACTTTCTTATTATTTGTGAAGGTATGGTGATTAATTAACTTTTTTTTTCGAATTGACATCCGAGAAGCATTGAATTAAGTCAAAATTTGAATCTAAAATATGAATAATCTTAACGATAACATTTAGCGATTAACAGTCACAAAAAGACAACCTACGTTTCTTTTAAGTTAAAGAATGTTTACACTATAAAGCTAGATTTGGTTAACGAATATTTCATGTTTGTGATTAAATACTTATCAATGTTGTGATGTCATGTTTTCAAGTTCAAAGAATGAGCTATGGAGACAGTGATCGAGCTACATCTGGTGAAAGTATCCAAAACCAGCACCATCATAGGGGAACAGTGTATTGTACCAGCGAGTGATATATCCATGTGCGATGGAATCAAGAACAAAGAAAATAAAATATATCACTCTAGAAAACATTGATGATATAAAGTGTTATCATTTCCATGTGGCGTTGATGTTATACGTAAAACAAGCAAGTCTAGTTCATCTACATTGACGTCGAAGTCAATACGACAAAGGAAACGACGACAGTCTCATGACAGAACGCAATACGTCCTCGTTAACTTTCTAAAGAATGTACAAACCAAGAGTAAAAAAGATGACATCCTTGATTTATTTCTTATTGATTGCATATTGTCTGCTTTTGATTGTATTGGTATGTCTTTATAAAAAAAATGTATCATGTCGCTTGATCAAATGACTTTTTATCGGATACCATGTGACACTATTTAAACCAATCAGAGAGTTTGAAATATATAGTGTTATACTTACGACATTTACTAACCCATTCTTTTGGTCAATTGGTCACTAGTTGTCAGTTATAATGATGAAATTGTATTCGGATACCAGAAGATGACAGAAAAGGATGGGTTTTATAGTTTAAACCCGTGATAACCATCGTAGTTTTGTTCAGATACATAATGTATGTAAACGTACCCATGGTCACCATTATGTGTTGTAATACCTTCATAATTTTGTACAGGTACATAATGTATGTATATGTACCCATGGTAACCATCATGTATTGTATAACCTCCATGATTTTGTCCGGGTAGAGAATGTATGTACTGTATATGTACCCATGGTAATCATCATGTATTGTATAACCACCATAATTTTGTCCGGTAGAGAATGTATGTACTGTATATGTACCCATGGTAACCATCATGCATTGTATTCATAATTTTGTTCCAAATTCAGCTACAACATATAATCTCTCTGTATACAAAAATGTACATAATGCCATTTTAAAACAGTATTTCCTTTTTTGTTTAAAATGTACTAGGATTGTTTCGTTCCAACGACACGTGTTGACCCTTTATCTAAACACACGTATGACGGCTAAACACCAGCAATTGCTAACTCTCTTATCAAAGATATTCGAATGGGTTACCTAACTGTGTAAAGACCTGAATCAATACCTTCATTGTGTAAAGACCTGCATTAGCTACCATTACTGTTTAACGACCTGAATCAGTTACCATTACCGTTTAACGATCTGAATCAGTTAACATTTTTGTTTAATGATCTGAATCAGTTAACATTACTGTTTAACAATCTGAATCAGTTACCATTACTGTTTAACGATCGGAATCAGATAACATAACTGTTTAACGATCTGAATCAGTTACCATAACTGTTTAATGATCTGAATCAGTTACCATTACTGTTTATTTATCTGAATCAGTTAACATAACTGTTTAACGATCTGAATCAGTTACCATTACTGTTTAACGATCTGAATCAGTTAACATTACTGTTTAACGATCGGAATCAGTTACCATTACTGTTTAACGATCTGAATCAGTTAACATTACTGTTTAACGATCTGAATCAGTTACCATTACTGTTTAACGATCTGAATCAGTTAACATTATTGTTTAACGATCTGAATCAGTTACCATAACTGTTTAACGATCTGAATCAGTTACCATTACTGTTTAACGATCTGAATCAGTTACCATTACTGTTTAACGATCTGAATCAGATACCATAACTGTTTAACGATCTGAATCAGTTACCATAACTGTTTAACGATCTGAATCAGTTACCATTACTGTTTAACGATCTGAATCAGTTACCATAACTGTTTAACGATCTGAATCAGTTACCATAACTGTTTAACTATCTGAATCAGTTACCATTACTGTTTAACGATCTGAATCAGTCACCATAACTGTTTAACGATCGGAATCAGTTAACAGTACTGTTTAACGATCTGAATCAGTTACCATAACTGTTTAACGATCTGAATCAGTTACCATTACTGTTTAACGACCTGAATCAGTTACCATAACTGTTTTACGGTCTGAATCAGTTACAATAACTGTTAAACAATATGAATCAGTTATCATAACTGTTTAACGATCTGAATCAGTAACCATTACTGTTTAACGATATGAATCAGTTACCATAACTGTGTAACGGTCCGAATCAGTAACCATTATTGTTTAACGGTCTGAATCAGTTACAATAACTGTTTAACGATCTGAATCAGTTACCATAACTGTTTAACAATATGAATCAGTTATCATAACTGTTTAACGATCTGAATCAGTAACCATTACTGTTTAACAATTTGAATCAGTTAACATTACTGTTTAACGATCTGAATCAGTAACCATAACTATTTAACTATCTGAATCAGTTACAATAACTGTTTAACGATCTGAATCAGTTACCACAACAGTTTAAAGACCTGAATCAGTTACAATTATTATTTAAAGACATGAATAAGCTATCATTACTGTTTAACGACCTGAAACCGATTGTGCATTTGTTATGAAACATTGGTATGGTATTCCATGGGCCTAGGGGTCAAATGTTGAATGGAAAGGATTAGATTTTGTCTATACTTGGTCTGATGTGTCCGTGCCGTTGGGTAAATGGAAATTACGTTTGAATAAGCAATGAATCTGGCTCCCCATGTGGGGCGTTGACAAACAGGTATATTAGGAACAGACCAAGTTCAATTGTTCAGAACTATTTGATGGATTTTGTTCTGGGCTGCTGTTAGTGAAGGAGATGAAATGTTGTATAAAAGGACGGATTGGTTCCCACGAGTTGGATAGTGTAGATGACCCATAGGGGGAAAAGTGAAACCTCCTTTAAATTCGTCTTCTGCATAGACATATATACGACGATTTTGACAAAATTTTGAATGAAACATCCTTAGGTAACATGAGTTGTTAATAGTTTAAGTTATAAGCCCAATTAAGTATGTCAACGTTATTATGAATGTTGTGTGCTTTTCAACTTAAGTTGCTTTTAATCTCATTTGGAACCATAAAAACATGTTAACTAATGGAAATTAGTTATAGCAATGCATGGTACTAAGTGGCATATCCAATACAGGGAGAAGTAAGATAACTTATTTGAGAGACACATAATCACGGAAATGTCCAGAGCGAAACAGGCCCCTTGGCCTCATGCACTTGTTGAGGACAATAGGAAATTTGACGTAACTTTTATATTATGTACATGTACTAGTATACGCTATTGCTTAAGATACTGGGGGCCGCGGTGGCCGAGTGGTTAAGGTGTCCCGATACTTTAACACTAGCCCTCCACCTCTGGGTTGCGAGTTCGAAACCTACGTGGGGCAGTTGCCAGGTACTGACCGTAGGTCGGTGGTTTTTCTCCGGGTACTCCGGCTTTCCTCCGCCTTTAAAACCTGGCACGTCCTTAAATGACCCTGGCTGTTAATAGGACGTTAAATAGAAACAAAATTAAGATACTGACGATTGCTAACTGTGTATATGTATATATAGATGTGTTCATTCTATGGACACGAACTCGTGTACATTTACAACTCGAATTGTATAAAATAATGTCATATCAATATATTACCATTTGTAATAGATATGCCAATTTACAAACATTTAAAGATAAAATCTCCATAATATAGTTTTGTAAAATCAATAAATTATTACATATTTGAATGAGATCTGTATGGACGCTGCGCTGGTTTCCGGCATTGCTTATTACACTAAAAGTCAATTAGCACATACCCCTGGCGGAAGTGTAAATTATTCTCATTCAACGAGACTTGTGTTGACTGTGCACATAACCACTAAATAGAATGTGGTACGCGTCTTCTCGCAGCTATCACATTTACGAAACTGCGGATATGCTTTTTTCACTTTCATTTCAATTTGCGCATATCACTTTATACCGGATGCAAACCTCTATTGCATCACTTTCGCGTATCGTTTCTCAAAAAAATGTTTAGTTTATCATGATATTTTGAAATTCAAAGGTTGGAATTTCAAGAAATTACATTTAAAACAACCGAATGACATCTGTCCTTCTTTTTGATTACGAGAAAATCTGTTTTCACATATAGGTTCATGTGCATTGAGTAATTTCAGTTGATGACGAAAACATGAAATGGGATACTCGTTACTATTGTGTTGAGTAATATAATATTGAAAATCATTGTATACTGCTGTTATTATATATCATGTGAATACATAGATATGCGCTGCAAGTCAATTCTTCGGTGTGATTAAGGAAGCACTTAATTGAAGTCAAGGGCTTTATTATACCACTACTTATTAAAGGTCACAACTTGTGTATTGGATATCTCGGACGTATATTAGTTCATATTTACACCATGACATCACTGTACCAATTGCTACATCTCATCAACTTTTGATAACAGTTAAAAATCTAGTGGTAGGGAATGAATTATGTAACAGTGCATAAAGTACAAGATTTCTTGCTGAAGGGCAATATCAGCCTACTGTAAAAATTTTCAAAACGGATAAACATCGGGATAAAAACTTTGTAATTTATTCAGAATGCAAAGGTTTATTGTATATTACATGCAGGTTTTTTTTTTTAAATAATCAGTGTACCACGTATGTTTTCAAAACATCCTAAATACTATGACATCAGACTGGTCCGAGAAATCATCATATATTGAGCTGTGATGATACTTTTAACATTAACAACAGTGGAAACTCGCTATTCCGGTGACTTTCGTTCTAAGCCCATACTGTCCAGACTGTCGTTTTCTATCGACTTTGTAATTAGAGAAAGAGTTATTTCCCTTAATTATATACACGTGGAAACGTTTTTTATGACACTTCCTGAATAATTTTGGATATTTTCGTGAAAATAAATAATTACATATGGTTATTTTATGATTCTTGTATAGGGTTACGTTTCATTTTCTCTAGTAATGGAAATAAATGATTTTAAAGATGACATATGAAGTGAAAGTTGTTATATATTTAAGTTACCCATTACGGAGCGGCTTGGGTATAGCGACGAGATGAATATAAATATACTTATAAACATATATATATTTAAACCAAAGTGCCGTTCTAAAAATGGAGTTCCGGATTTTGAATCCGAATTTCCGGACTGGTGAGTACAAACAACGTTAGGGAAATTTGTTTCCGGACATTTCCGTCCGGATTGTGAGTTTTCCGGATAATCGACGTCCGGATTATCGCGGGTCCACTGTACGATTTTTATAATGTAAACACCTCTATGGCGATCAAAAGTTTAACATCATGTCCACACATACCGTGTAGATAGTTTATTAATACATGTAATTATGTTTTATGTATGTTATTTTAACCGAATCATACCTCTGTGATATTCTTTACGTCTTATTTCTCAATAAACATGTCCTAATATACAAGTATTTGTTTTTTATTGTGTAGTTTCTACAGGTACATTGCTAATTGCAGTTTTCTCTTGATCAATAGGCAACAACTGCTGTCGGAGAAATATATATACTGACCTTTTTAAATAACATTATAAAACAAAATCAAAATAAGATGAAAATAACGGCAATAATGGTTTAGATATGCACGTTTTTTTTTTTTTTTTTTGTTTTTAATGGATATTCAGATGAAAACTGAGCATCCTTTGAGGAAAGGGGCTATGATTGCGAAGAAATTAGTTTCGCTTTATATCGCGGTATATCCTTAAATGTCTTCAACAGTATCATCCAAGTAATGGCAACGAATTCAGCAACTCGCTTGTCATATAACATCTCGCCGCAGGTAACTGGCCCATTTTCATTTTGTCTCATATGTTCCTCTATCTTCCATTATTCATTCTTAAGTTACTTTGATAGTATATACATGGTTTTGACAAGTTACTAACTTTCATTATCAAGTACTTACACTAACCACTTCATAAACCACTTACACTCTCGAGATCATACATACATATCATAATATTGGCATCTACACACACACACACACTTACACACACAATATACTAACAAACACAAGACCTTAAACAGTGAAGCTCATTCATGGTTTTTTTTAATCGGGGGTAGAAATAAGTGAAAAGAGAAGTACACACTCGCCCCTAATTTTATTGTGAGGTATAGTGATTTACAATGTGAGGCGAGCTTTGTACCGATGGTGAACTCGCCCCCGAATGTTAGTGTGAGGTATAGTGATATACAATGTGAGGCGAGCTTTGTATCAATGGTGAACGCGCCCCGAATGCTAGTGTGAGGTATAGTGATATGCAATGTGAGGCGAGCTTTGTACCAATGGTGAACTCGCCCCCTAATTTTAGTGCTGGGTGTAGTGATATACAATGTGAGGCGAGCTTTGTACCGATGGTGAACTCGCTCCTAATGTTAATGTGAGGTATATTGATTTAAAATGTGAGTCGAGTTTTGCACTGATGGTAAACTCGACCCTTAATAAGGTAATAAATGAGGTAAAGTGATATACATTGTTAGCCGACGAGCTTTGTACCGATGACAGTATTCTTGTTTTATATGTCATTTTAATATAACGCAGTGTAGAATCATCTTCATTGTGTTAAGTCAATCACGATAATATTTGGAAGTACCAAGTTAAGAGTCTTAAGAAATCATATTAAGAACAGGACAGTGACAGCTGCCCTTCGGTGATTCTTGTAAATAACGAGCAAAGATATGTTCTCGCATAAGTTCATTTACAGTGAGTGATTACATGTGTTTAAGCACTCAAAATGAACGCAAGGTCTTTATGATATCCTCCACTTATGAAAGGTCACAAATTGTGTGTTGGATATCCCATGAACCCTTTGACACATTGCAGTTCATATTCACACCAAAACATCACTTTAACCATTAGCACACATGCATTCACAGAAAGCTACACATTTTGATAGTTCAACCTAAACAGGCGATAAGTATAAAGGAATTAAGGGCTACAAAATAGTATAAATATATAAACCTAGTCTTGAAACTTTTTGAATCAATGGTTATCAGATTAGCATCTGCATTATCGACCTAGATCAATTTCAAAGTTTCATTAGAAGCAGGTGAGCGATACAGGCCTTTTTAGCCTCTGGATTAAACTTCATATACATAATAACTTATCGATTTATCTTCATAAATTAGCATTTAAAACGCTAAGGTCTGGATTCCGTCCTGTTTGAACAAACATGTTTTAGATTATCCCCCTGCCTTGACAGTTTGAAACAAGCGTAGTAATGGAATATATAAACCTCCGCCTTGTATTGTTCGTATTCACCAAGATATCCATTAAAACAAAATAAAATAATTTCGCCGCTGGATGAAATTGGTCCTGTGTGTTTTTTGTTTTTTGTTTTTGTTTTTGTTTTTACTTTAAATGACTTCTCAATCACCAAAAGACTCGATGACCTGTCGTAGTACCGTTTTTCTACGCTAGGCTGCGCTCATGAATGTATTTTGGAAGCAAAGCCTATTTACGTTTGTCTACTGCAACAAGGAATTAGTTATGTATTGAAAGTTTTTCTTATATTTTGTTCATTTCCATTCTAATGAACTGCAATGCAAAATTAATTATTTCAATATTATAACTATTTATTTGTTTATTTTTTTTATTTATATCCCTTTATCTTTCGTATTCATGCATTCTATTTCGTTTAAATTCTTTCATGAACTGTATGAACAATTTATAATTGCACTATTAGAACTATTTATTATTATATTTAGTCAATTATTATTTATTTCATATCTTGTTTCTTGATTTATCCTATAATTTTTTTTTTTTGATGAATTGTTACTTTTGCTATTACTGCCTTACATCTGATGAAAACATATATGAAAATGTGGAGGGATCAATGGGAGTGTGATAATTTCCTGAGTATTAGGTATTTAAATGTTCCAATTATCGAGTTTCCTGCGCACAGTAAACATAAACAGGAAATGTAATAAACTGAACACTACTTTTACATGAAACACAACGTATTTAGGTACGGAAAATATAGAGGATGGTTAAAGTGTACTTA
>NW_022980704.1:0-14177 GCF_902652985.1 Pecten maximus
TTGTCTATTCCTAGTTCAAATTCCTCGTGTTGTGGAGAGTGGGGGAAGATTTCTTGTTTCATTAAAACAAATTAGAATGTTCTAGATGCGAATTCCCTTTATTTGTTGTCGGTAAATAGTGTTTTATTGTATATAAGCTCCTGTTCTTAGCAATGAGTGCTAAATATTTTGTAACGTAAAATACCGTATTTTTACTCTGGCCATTCACAAACAATGATGATTGAACGACCAGATATATTGTTGGATATAAAGTGTCGTACTTGATAGCTCCTGAAAAAGAGCTTTTTAAATATAATGACAACTTTGTGCTACAGTCGGTGGTTAGTGCTGTGCTGAGATTCCATACTGTACAGAGAATGCCGTGATACGAATTCGTAATTCTAACCAAAACTCGATAAAACGAATACAAAAACAACAGAGAATGCCGAGATACAAATTCGTAATTCTAACCAAAACTCGATAAAACGAATACAAAAACAACAGAGAATGCCGAGATACAAATTCGTAATTCTAACCAAAATTCGATAAAACGAATACAAAAACAACAGAGAATGCCGAGATACAAATTCGTAATTCTAACCAAAACTCGATATAACGAATACAAAAACAACAGAGAATGCCGAGATACAAATTCGTAATTCTAACCAAAACTCGATAAAACGAATACAAAAACAACAGAGAATGCCGTGATACGAATTCGTAATTCTAACCAAAACTCGATAAAACGAATACAAAAACAACAGAGAATGCCGTGATACGAATTCGTAATTCTAACCAAAACTCGATATAACGAATACAAAAACAACAGAGAATGCCGTGATACGAATTCGTAATTCTAACCAAAACTCGATAAAACGAATACAAAAACAACAGAGAATGCCGAGATACGAAATCGTAATTCTAACCAAAATTCGATAAAACGAATACAAAAACAACAGAGAATGCCGAGATACGAAATCGTAATTCTAACCAAAACTCGATAAAACGAATACAAAAACAACAGAGAATGCCGAGATACGAAATCGTAATTCTAACCAAAACTCGATAAGCCGATATATCGATAAATCGAAAAAAGCAAAATTGTAAATACCAACTCCCCAAAATTACACAATTTTTGGACTTGTGTTGAGGTCTACACGAGATTATACGGACCTGGTTAAGAATTTGTTCACCTCGGCCACCTATACGGAACTAATGTAGACTTTGTTCACCTCGGCCACCTATACGGAACTAATCTAGACTTTGTTCACCTCGGCCACCTATACGGAACTAATGTAGACTTTGTTCATCAAGGCCACAGGCCGAGGTGAACAAACCCTTGACCGAGTGCGTATTGTCATGTGCACACCGAACTTAAAATCCAATAACTGTTTTGTAATATGGCCAACTAAAGTAAATGAACGAAAGAATCCCAAGGCTCCTATCCAGATCATCTTGACTAAAGTTTTCAAAGTCGGCATGCATACTGACCTTTGGCACTTCAATATTTCCATAATAGTTTTGTTACAGTTTTTATTTTCCCGGTTGTTCTTTTTTCTTTTGTCTTCAAAATATCTTGCAATTCATCTCCGTTTATTGTAGCGAAACGTTGTTGGGGTATCTCGTCTGCCATATTTTGAACAAAGTGATGCCGATCAATCGTTTATTACTAGCATTCTGATTGGCTGTTGTCCAAAGTAACACGATGCGTGATTGGAGGCAAATATTGCCGACCTGTTCGTGCTTAAAAAAGTACGAACAGCTCCTAGCTGAGATATTTCGAGCACGAATAGGTCTACTCACTGATGGGCACTTGTGAGAAAAACAGGAAATTAGCCGATGAAAATTAAGGAAACGCTCCAGCCTTTTTACCATCTAAAATAGTGGCGAGGTGTTCGTTCTACAATATTGGGGAGATGTACATTTTTGAATATTTAGGAGGTGTACATTATACTATTATTGACTTTTGTGGAGGTGTACACGAGACTATACGAAAATGGAGTTTTGCATCGAGGTCGTACACCGAACACAAAAGGCATTTACTGCTTTGTAATATGGCCAACTCAAACAAATGAACGAAATAATCCCAAGACTCCTATCCAGATCATCCTGACTAAAGTTTTCAAAGTCGGCATGCAGACTGACCATTAACACTTTAATATGGCAGGAATAGTTCTGTTGCATCTGAAGTATCTTTCCGGCTGTTTAAAATGTATTTCTTCTTTGTTTATTTTACCGAAATGTTGTTGTGATATCTCGCCTGCTATAATGTAAACAAAGTAGTGCCGAACAATCGTTTGCTTTCAGCTTTCTGATTGGCTGTTGTCCAAAATGACACGTAGCGTGATTGGAGGCAAATATTGCTGACCTGTTCGTGCTATTAATAGCCGGGACAGGTCCGCAATGCCTGGGGAATTTCCCAATTGATTTATTTTAAGCATAAACTGGTCTACTCGCTGATAGGTCCGTGTGAGGTAAACAGGAAATTGGCAGATGAAAATTAAGGAAACACTTCAGCCATATTACAATGTACAATGTACATCTCAAAATATTATACAATGTACGCCTTCTCAACATTGAAGTACGTACACCTCCCCTATATTGTAGATTGTATGGCCAGAGTACAAGATTTTACGACATCCGACTATCCAAACATGACAGACTGCTTAGTAACGACCGTTCGGAGCTCATCTTTCTACAACGGGTATTGGTATTCTACCCAGCAACTACCTGGGGGGTGGGGGGGGGGGGGGGGGTAATTAAAGGATTAATTAAAGGATTAAAGGGGGATCAGGACTTTCATAAATATATACATACATATGTACAGTATGGATGTGAGGGAGACGGAGAGGGACATGGGCTCTGGCGGTACCGCAGGGCCCCCTCCCTCCGTGGTACCATGGAGGGAGGTGTTAACCTTGTCATGAATTTATCGAGGTGGGCTGGTGGTAATATTTGTATGTCTTTATTAATACATTGTTTTTTTAATCAAACGGTTGGGGTCTTATTGTCAAGTTCGCACTGAGATTTGTTTTACCTAGGGGAACAGGTAACTCGTGGTGCCATGGGTGTCACTGGTATGCACGGTTCTTTGTCTATCAGTTCTCCTTCTAGGTTCTTGTTATACTGGGGCCATAATTCTTTCAATTTTATCTGTAGATTATTTGAATGCATTCAAAGTAAAGGGCAAGTTTATGGTTGAGTTATGTATGTAGTCTGTATTTATCTACTCCGCCAACCACACTACTCTGTCCCGATGTCGGACTGGATACCTAATGTGTATGTAGTCTGTATTTATCTACTCCGCCAACACACTACTCTGTCCCGATGTCGGACTGGATACCTAATGTATATGGAGTCTGTATTTATCTACTCCGCCAACCACACTACTCTATCCCGATATCGGACTGGATACCTAATGTGTATGTAGTCTGTATTTATCTACTCCGCCATCCACACTACTCTGTCCCGATGTCGGACTGGATACCTAATGTGTATGTAGTCTGTATTTATCTACTCCGCCAACCACACCACTCTGTCCCGATGTCGGACTGGATACCTAATGTGTATGTAGTCTGTATTTATCTACTCCGCCATCCACACTACTCTGTCCCGATGTCGGACTGGATACCTAATGTGGATGTAGTCTGTATTTATCTACTCCGCCAACCACACTACTCTGTCCTGATGTCGGACTGGATACCTAATGTGGATGTAGTCTATATTTATCTACTCCGACAACCACACTACTCTATCCCGATGTCGGACTGGATACCAAATGTGTAGGATTAGTGTAGCAGTATTTAGATGTACAATTTACAATTTCAACAAATTTTATTTCAAAAAAGAAAAAAGATCAAACAACAGGTAAAGCATATATAAATTATTTCCTAGAGATAAGAACTAGTATATGAATGAATATACATATATATATATATATTACTATGCACCTGAAGATCTAATAGAGTGAAAGCGCTAGTGCAAAATGTAACGTCTTCTTTTGTCAATTATCAGTTATATATAAATATAATTATGATCTTATGGTGCATAGTAACAGTACATAATGGTGTGACGTCACGAATGTACAAAATGTAACGTCTTCTATTGTCAATTATCAGTTTTATATAAATTTTACTTGCATGTCGTCAACTTAAACATTTTCTCTTTATATATATATACATTTTTTATATATATATTTCTCTCGGTACAACTACGACAGGAAATTCAAATCTATATCTTCGGATCATCAACACATAGTGTATATGATACATTGTGCTAATAAATAGATATATAGCTTAGAAACACAAATGACGAAGGAAGACAACTTTTTGATTCGTGCCCTGACCGGGCCTCGAACTCACGATCTACAGCACCCAATCGCCTAGCCAGAAATACCCGCAGCTTATACCGCTGCGCCACATCGGCGTTTTTAAAAAAAAGAACGTTTCAATGGCGCAGTGATGGTCGGCCCGATACCCTGACATAATCATTGTGGAAGTCGTCTATAAGATGATATGAATACCTGGATTGAAATGTATTTACATACATGGATACGAATTGTACATATATTATATATAGTTCTACGACGGGAAATTCAAATCTATATCTTCGGATCACCACGAGTCAAAAAGTTATCTTTCTTCGTCATTTGTGTTGCAAAGTTATATATCTATTTATTAGCACAATGTATCATATACACTATGTGTTGGTGATCCGAAGATATAGATTTTAATTTTACACCAGAGGAGCTTGCTCTCAAAGCATGTGAAAGCGCATGTGATTTTCTGGTTTGTGTTTTTTATCATTATTTCTATGTATATCCATCACAATAGATTATGTCTTATCTAAACATACAAAAATCGATACTTAGGTATGTAGTTCGGAACGCGAAGAAGTCGATCATAAAGATGTAATCACAAAAAATGATAAATCTATAGCATATTTACATATTTTACTCATAAGATCATATTGAATTTCATCGCGCAGATGAATTATTTGTTTTCATATCAATTAGTGCCGGGTAGAGCAGTACATAAGGAATAAAACAGCTGTATGTTGTCCCTAACATCACTGACGAGACATAGAAGGACGACACTGCTGAAGCATGACCCTAACATCACGGGCGAGTCCGAGAGGAATGAAACAGCTTTAGTAAGTCCCTAACTTCACTGACGAGACATAGAGGGTCGACACTGCTGTAGGATACAGTTTATTTCTTTTTCGGCTCTGTTGTGTCTAACTATAAATTTGTACTGAAAGGCGTTGATATCTTTTCTGTCTTTTTTGCAATTCTTCGATATGATATCATCCACTCTAAACAATTTGACAGGAAACACATGTACCTGTTGGCACGTTTATATAAAGTAGTTTCCTTATACACTTAAACACAACTGGCAAGCAAGTATAGTCCTATGTATTAACCTCATCTTGTTGTTATGTTCCTCAAACGCGGTGGTTTTCCTCGAAGGAGTCTCTTTTTTCACTTCTGTAAAATAAATAACGTTTCGAATAAATTTATCTACATACATGTACGTAAACAAATGTGTCACTATATATTAGTCGGGTGACGGCAGCAGGTTATAGGAAATACGGGGAGGTGGTATTAGACAACAAATAGCAAGCACTTTCTAGCAGTAATGGTTTTTCTATGTGTTTAATATGGCATTTGATAAAAAGGTTTTCTTCCTTTTTCTTGAATCTTCATTTTTGTAGCCCAATATGTTCTGTAAAAAACATTTATCGCCTAGAAGAATATTACAAATCATCGATATAAACTTGCTTTATTATTAAGTATATTGCGAATCTTTTTGCCTAAATAAGTGAACGCTGAAAAATTAACTTCTTATAGATGATTTATACAAATGTTAAATGTGTACCTTAACTGACAAATAGCTCGAGCTGCTTATCTATGATGTTTCTGACAGCCCAATACTCTCCAAAAGCTTCTGACAATGCTCTTAACATTTTCTCCTCCGAAATGTCCGCGGAGGTGTCACGCCAATGGATCAAGGCCTTGGTTATCTGGGTAACAGTGCTATGCGGATTATCCATCTTAATCCGTTCAACTGTGTAACTAGGAATATCCAGACACGTCATTACACGTTCCCAGCCAGCTCCAAGCTTGGCAGCAATGTTTTCTTGTAGACCTTTGTCCGTCAGCAACTCAGAGTCTGGATAAAGTAATCAGAACTCGTGTACAAAATGTGTATAAACTAAACAGAACTAAGATATTTTGACATCGTTTCATAAGAAAGAAATTGATAAAAAATGTCTTTCCAAATTAGATTGGCGGAAACGATAAACACATATCTACGCATTCCGTGATATGAATAAAATGAAATCTCACGTGAGCGTGAGCAAGATTTTATGTTGAAAGTAAATAATAAACATGATAAACACAGAGTGTTATTCTTTGTTGTCTTTACCCAAGACTATAAACCAAACATCTTAACCTGTGCTTCGTTACCACCTGTGTTATGGACCCTTTTTGACTGGTTCCCCTTGAAAGTCACATAAGACAGGTTTAACTGTTTGTAAATTGAGGGTCAAAGTACAACTGACAGTCCTAGCAGTGAAGAACATCACATTCTGTTTTCAATCACATCAAGTAGAATGTTGGGTTAATATGCTATATGCGCTGGCGTTTCCGCATGATTGTATTTTAGCGATAAGAACAAATGAGTATTCAAAAAGCCAGCGCGTGACGCGATTACAACAAATGAGTGTTCACAAAGCCAGCGCGTGACGCGATAAGAACAAATGAATGTTCACAAAGCCAGCGTTTGACGCGATAAGAACAAATAAGCGTTCACAAAGCCAGCGCGTGACGCGATAACAACAAATGAGTGTTCACAAAGCCAGCGCGTGACACGATAAGAACAAATGAATGTTCACAAAGCCAGCGTTTGACGCGATAAGAACAAATAAGCGTTCACAAAGCCAGCGCGTGACGCGATAACAACAAATGAGTGTTCACAAAGCCAGCGCGTGACGCGATAAGAACAAATGAATGTTCACAAAGCCAGCGTTTGACGCGATAAGAACAAATAAGCGTTCACAAAGCCAGCGCGTGACGCGATAACAACAAATAAGCGTTCACAAAGCCAGCGCGTGACACGATAACAACAAATGAGTGTTCACAAAGCTAGCGCAGTCTAGGGTCCTAGTCGTATCTGTTGTCTTGACAATGCGACAGAACACTTTTGTCGTTTGTGCGCGCGCAATTACTGCAAGACTTGAAAACAAGAATAATATAGAAGAGACGGACAAAACAGTACACACTAGAGCGGCCTTTGTTGATCTTAAATTCATTCATACGTTTGTACAAACATTCACATCGAAATCGGCCCATGTCAAGAACTGTTATTCGTCAAATGTTTAAGGAATTCAAAACATATTAAAATAATGTTTCACACGTTTGAATGAAATGAATTAGTGTGAAATTACTTTCTCCGTGGGTAGTCCGCTAGGTGGCAGTGTGCAATCAAGTACGTGTACCCGAGTATAGTCGGGTGCACGTGCTGTATGATTAGTTCAGGCAGCGCACCGGGCGAGGACAGACGTTAATTTTCGTCTTGTTTAGTTTTTTTGTGTAATTGAAATGTAAGAATCTATAAGGTTAGGTTATCAGTTACCATTTCATGTATAATTGAAAAGCTCGGGGTTGCGATTTGGTACATGGATAATTTGATTACAAAATTGTAAATTGTATTTGTAAATATCATATGATTATTGTTTATTATTAATGAATTGTTCATTAAATTCATCGCACGGTGCGTTGTGGACAGTCTGTCTGTGTTTGTTGTTCATTGCCACCTGGACGGTGGCCTACGGGAGAACAAAGTTTCTTGTGAAAAAATTAACAATGTTTGAATAAGAGAAGTACGCAAATAAATACCCAAACAAGGAGGAAAGTCATTACCCGAACAAAGAATGACAGAGTGTAAATATGTACCAAAAGTAAATATTTATACTTTATATTTCACCTTAAATTGTGAAATGACCGATAACTTAGACATACCATACTCTCTAACTGCGTTCCCATTGTTCGCGGCTTGCTGCAAAAAAATGAAATGATAAATGTGCGAAACGTATCAAATAGATGATTTGATAAAGTTCATGTAAAATCGAATTCACTTTTTTCCAAAAGTGTTGATATCTAGGAAGCGACTAAGATGTCAATTTTTCGGGGAATATGAATAAGGACATTGAGAATACAAATTAAGCAATTTGGAATATAATAAAGACATTTGGATAAAGACAATTGAATAAGCTAAAATTTTGGGAATATAAATAGGGATTCGGGGAATATAAAAACAGTCATTGAGAATTTAAATAAGGTTTTTTTTAATTTGAAAAAGACATTGGGCATATAAATAAAGACATTTGGAATATCAATAAGGATATTGGGAATATTAATAAAGATATTTCGAATATTAATAAAGATATTTGGGATATTTATAAAGATATTTGGAATATTAATAAAGATATTTGGAATAGGAAATATAATAAATATAAAGATTAATATAATAAGGACATTGGGAAGATAAATAAGGATATTTCGATCATAAATGAAGATAGTTGGTACATTAATATAGACATTGGGAATATGATTTAGGACATTGAGAATATAAATAAGGACATTATTAATATTAATAAAGACTTTGGGAACATAAACAAAAAAGACATTAGGAATATGATTTTTAAACGTTAAACAATATAATCGGTTTTACCGTGACGGTTACAGGAAACCAAACGTGCCAGTCACGTTTTGTGAGGACGTGGGCCCCAGAACAGTCCACGCCCTGACAGGACAGACCTCTCACTGCCCTGACTATTCCGTCTCCCTCTCGTGGACTGTCTGATTGCTTCAGGTAAAATCTACAGTGGAGCTGGTGTCCGTACCTCAGGTGCTCCTGGCGGCTCACCTCTAGAGTGTGTCGTATAATTGTCTCCAGAGTCTGTCTAACTTTCAATCCGGTGTCATCTGGTATCCGAGGCTCCGAAGTCGTAAACAACGTGACCGCTATCACAGACTGTTCCCACTGAGTCCGAACGACCATGTTACAGAGGTCGTCTATCTTGAAGCAGCCGAGTCCTTTATAGATCTGCTTTGAGCGACATGCGTCGTGGGGCCTTCTTCCAGAGTCTTCCTCCGCTGGTCGGAATACCTTGATGACTCCTGCGTATATGCGTTCGAACAATTCTTGAGGAGTAAAGACATCCTGAAATACGAAGCACAGCGTTTGAGAACAAACTGTCCCTTTGGCATTGAGAAGATCTGAGATTTGATTCATGTCTGGAATATTTTGGAGTTTGCTGGGGACGGTGTAGTCATCATCGTATATCGGGTTTCCCTGTTGGTCCTGACCAAGACAGGCCTTGACCAGGAGACCGAACTCTTCCAAGAAAGCGAAGAGAATGTCGACATGCTGAATGTACGAACCATCCTTTTTCGACTTCCACAGGGTCTTTGCGAGATCCACTGTCAGGATAGCGCTTTGTGAGTATTTGTTTAAGTCAGCCGTGAGGAGGAGGTCATTAGGATCCAGGAACTTCTCATCTGTTAGGATTTCTCTGAAGGCGTTGATGACCCACTGAGGATTAATTATCACTTTTCCGTACTGGCGAAAGTACAACACAGATCTGGTGGAGTGGAGGTACCTACAATGGAATGTCTGTATGTAATAATTTCGCCAAAACTTGACGCTGGAGTCAACTTTTAATTTTATTTAAATTTCTACTCATGTTAGTTTCAATGAAACCACCAAATATAATAGGTTTTATTTCTCCATGAATTTGACCAGATTAACATCAATCTACGCATAAGAAAAACGATGTAGAGTAAGTGCAGCTGGCGGGGAGTTTTTATAACAAATCAATTCATCGACAAAATCAATATTTCATTTTAGATACTGTTTTATGGTAAATGTGCAGCTCAATCGTATGTTTGTCTTGATAACACTGTTTGGTCATCCTCTTTTAACGCAAACCATTAGACTTGAACACATTATGTTAACTGAAGACTTGTACTTCTACAATTTATCAGAAAAAAAAGGATAAAAAGTTAACTGAAATGTAAGGATTGAATGTTGCTTTGATTTCATAAGATGATGAATTGAGTTGCTCTCGAGACACATTCAACATTAACTCCGAGGCAGTTCATTAAATTTATCCGATGCGCAACTTAATTCATCACCCCATGCAATCGACCAAAGCAACATTCAAGCCGTAAATATATATTATTCAAAATAGTGCTCGTAATAAACAAGATTGTCGTATTTTTGGTAGAAATTTGATAGAATCATCAAAAGAAACACACCGAACTACATGTTATGTTAAAGTAAAACATAAAACTATTATTAAAAGCACTGATCATACTCCAGAAACATCTTGATGTTTTCTTCATCACCAATGGGATATTCACATTGGTCATCCAATTCTTTGATCTCTTGAATTGTCATAACGTGTTTCCATTCTCGTTGTTTTAGAATCTCCCTCTCTAGAGCAAGCCATGAGCCTGGCAGTTCTCTTTCCCACTGGTCCTGGTAAACTGCTGCTTCCAGGATGTACTCTCTTATCTTCTCAAAAGCCGGATCGTCGTTTATGGAATTATCAACAGTGCAGAATCGGAGGAAGACAAACCCTTCCTCTTTCTTTGCATTTGTAAGTTCAGTGATGCTGCATATGTTTAATCGCATCTTCTGCAGTCGATTATCCTTCTCATCAGCAGTCTCATTCTATAATAAAACGGACAACAAATCACAATTGCACTCAAAGATGTATATTTGACATTAATAAAAGGAAGTGACGATTACATTACTTGTGTAAGCAATACGCCATAAAATTCTCATTTTGACTTATATGCAGCAGTATGTAGGTCATTAATATATGAAACAGTTCAAAATATTTTCTTGATATGCATTGAGGATTTGATATAAATATATATTTGACATAACCGATCGAATCTTGCCCCGAGACCTTGAATAATTCATACTTAATCGATCGCATAAAGCCATAGGACCTTGAAAACTTCAGACTAAGTTCCATCATAAGATTGATACCTCAATTCACTTTTACTTTCAAGTTTCTAGATAGTAACGTCTCTACTTTTCCAAACCTTGTTGCTAAATTGTCTGATTGACTTGGACCATGTACTATGATAACAGTCTTTTCCGTAAATTTGGCATTAACCTGGTCCGTGTACTATGATAACAGTCCTTACCGTAAATTTGGCGTTGACCTGATCCATGTGTGTACCGACTATTATGATTGGTGGGTGATGTGTCCTGAGTTTACTCGGATTGTACACACGAGAGGAGTATGCGCCGATGTTTCGAACCCAGTTTTTCAGTCTTTCTGTTGAGATAATTAAGGTTTATTTGTTATGTCATTCCCTCGATGTATATTTTGCGGTCATCTGTACAGTGAACATCTACGATAAACTTTCTATGTTCGTAACGATATAATTAAATTAATGGAATTTACATTGAATTTTTGTTGTTGTCCTTTTGTTGTTGTTTTTTTTGTTGTTTTTTGTTGTTGTTTTTTTAAATAGAGATGTAATTCAATATAGCTAAACTTGAATATGTCTATATTGAGGAAGACATTCTTAGAGTTTCTGAAGGGTGACAACATCTTTATTGAGTATGGTGATAATACCATTGGAATTGTCCATCATGTATATGTTGTATTAATGTGCATCAAATTGTATTTCCTTATACATTGTATATATGACATTCTTAAAATTCCGGTAATTCTATCTTGATTTAACATATAGTACGGAAATAGTTTTTCTTATACCTTTCAATAGGATTTTCATAAATGATTACATAGTGCTGGTTTGGTCAGTATGGCTGGACAAATGTATGTAACATAAGTTGACGAAGCCTTTCATTATTGGTTTATTTTGGATTTTGATATTTCCAATGTTATTGTTTTAAGTCTTTATATAGTATACGCTTTAATCTAAATTCCTTGCACTTTTTTTATCATAATCAATAAATACCGAAATCATAACGATAACATTATTTAAACTCAAAACCGATAAAACGAGGGCAAAATATTAAAAAAAAAACTTTGTGTGAAAAAGTACATAATCAGACCATGTGTTCAGGAAGATTAAGCGTCGTCTGCTTTATCAACAACTTCTGCTGAACAAATTTTGATTAAATCCTGGTTAAGTCACAATTTCAGATGAAAGGGTGGTGAAAACGAAACCGCGTGGTATATCAACAAGCACCAACAGGATATTTCGTAATAAAATCGACCATGATACGCCTTTGTAAGGTCTATATTACTAGCTAAGCTATTCAATATTTAACCTTGTATGAAAACAAAGACCAGTGAGCCACCAGAGAGGCACAGATTGTTCCAATGGGTCAATTGCCTTCCTTGAAAAGAAAGTTCTCATTACAAGATAACGACATCAATCATGAATCTTGGAATAAGAAATGGTAGTGTAAAGAGTAGAAAATAATGATCTAATGGAAGAAAGTTCTTTAAAAAAAATAATGCTCAAGATCAACCATTATCTTCATTCAAATAATTTTTCTTCTGGAGTAATGAGTAGCCAAATGAGACTGCAGACCAACATAACTATGATTAGTATGGTAAGGAGTTAGATGAAGAGCAACAGCTACTCCAACCAGCAATGGAATGTTATTTATAGTAATACTTATGACGTAGGAATCCAAAATAAACGAGGTACATCCATGCCGCTTTTACTATCAGATAATAAGTAGGTTTACACTGGCTGACAAGCAAGCTGTATCTGTTTGGGGATAAATTCAATTTCACCAAATATTCACGTTTAACAGTTTATCTATATGATTATTGATATTTTATTGCTTTGTATTATTCACTGATAGAATAATAATCCAAGTCTAAGAACCTCAAGGAGTTATCTCCCCTAAGGTCAATTTGTAATATATCAATGTGTACATATACATTATATTTGTCTGTATTTCTTAACACATGTTGTTGCTAAAGAGGAGAAGACTTAGATAGGCTATGCCTGATGTCTAATCATATCGACCTTCTTTCTATGTCAATAACATTTGTTGCAATTGAAATTGAAGCTTTTTGTAGGAAGGATGTTTAATTGTGTTGATATATAAATATTTAATCTATATCTATCATGATATATCATTACTACTTACCAATCTGTAGATCGTCTGTGAAGTAGTCTATGGCCCTGAATGTGATTATGTAGACTCCGTGAGCGCTGACAAACACAGCGTTAGTCGCCTGGAAGGCCAGGTCCCCGCCCATGTCCCACATTGACAGGAAAGCGACCTCCTCATGTTGTTGGTGAAAGTGGTGGAAAACCTCATAGGATTCATCTTCGCAAGTTATCTCGGACACTTTCCGACCTTCTTTCTTACCTAGGAGAATATTTCAACATTTAACAATTAGTCGGTGACAATGAATGAATCATTAACAGAATACATATACTTCGATTTAATATACTACTTGGATATGAAGTTGACAACATAAATGAGTCAACTGCTTGTTTGTATAAACTCTGCTACTTTATGTAAAACAAGAAATATCGGAGGGATCTTGACGCCAATCATTGAATTATCGTTATTAATTTATTGTCTGACTGATCTCCCCTCTAATTTTTCTTTTTTCTTCTTTTCTACTTAATAATATAATAACAAGAACAAGTGAAACCTACATGTGAAGTTTCAAGAATAAGCAATATGAACCCTCAGCTCTCATATTTCCTTAAATATGAGACGTGTAAACAAACCTTTATATTACCCTGTACCCAGGGCCATCAATGCATATAAACACGTACTGTACTATAAATCAGGTAACCACTGTACTATAAGTCACGTGTATTATTTGGTACCTATATTAACAATGTACTATATACCTGGTATATATATTATTTGGTAGATAATCTATGTAAACAATGTACTATAAATCAGGTAAATATATATTGTATAGTATTGTATAGTAGATGTCAGTCATATATTTTATTATTTTGTAGCTAGCCAAAGTATATACTGTACTATATTACCTTTGAATAGCCAGTGATGTGCCCGTCGTACAAAAAGCGTAAGGATAGTCCCCAACAGTAGAACAAGGAGATACATGCTGACAGTGATGCTATAATTCACTATAAAATTTCATAAATGGAATTTAAAACATGCACTCGATAAGTGAAAAAGTAAATTCAGTGTTTAGTT